>NC_058080.1:170282321-170582321 GCF_014858855.1 Bufo gargarizans
ACGCCGCCACTCCTCTCCTTCAGTGCGATCCTCTTCCTCCTCCGTCGGCTGTGCTGCGAACTGGCGTGCACAGCGTGAGGTCACAGAGCGCCCTCACGCTGTGCGCAGCCACTGCAGAGCAGACAGCCGAGAACCAGGAAGCGGTGAGTACAGAGCCTTCTCCGCTTCCTGGTCCTCCGGTACTAATGGGCGCTTACATAAAGGAAGCACTCATTAGTATTCGCCCCATAAGACCATGTCCCCCCTGTTTGCATCCGCAAATATTGTTTCCTCATTCTAGGAAGCTTTTGCTAGCTCTGACTCAGGGGCGTAACTAGAAGTGACTGGGCCCCACAGCAAATATTAAGGGCCCTCCCAGCGTGCTTCGCACCTCCCTCCTCCTGTGTAAACCCCACTCCTTTGGCACAGTGTAGAGGTATACTGTATATTGTGTGGCACAGTGTAGCGGTATACTGTATATTGTATGGCACAGTGTAGCGGTATACTGTATATTGTGTGGCACAGTGTAGCAGTATACTGTATATTGTGTGGCTCAATGTAGCGGTATACTGTATATTGTGTGGCACAGTGTAGAGGTATACTGTATATTGTGTGGCACAGTGTAGCGGTATACTGTATATTGTGTGGCACAGTGTAGAGGTATACTGTATATTGGGTGGCACAGTGTAGGCTATATGTGTATAACATAAACATATTTCATATGAAAACTTACAATTACTTGGCTTGGCCCTTGGAGATCTCGGACGCCAATTCAACACTTAGGCCGGGGGCTTGGCGGAGCTGATGTTGTGTTTTATCCTAATGAGAAAGATTTCATAATAAGGATTTGGAGAAGGGGCAGAGGGATAGCAGAGCAGGGAGAGGCTGGTGCTGCTACTAGGGGGTCATACCATGGGGGAGTAATAAAGCCCACCATAATGCCCCCCCCCAGTAGAAATAATTCTCTTTATAATGTGACAGTGCAAAAAATACCCCCTTGTAATGCCCCCAGTTGAGCTAATGTCCCCATAGTGCCCCCATAATGTGCCAGTATAAAATACCCCTATATAGTGCCCCCAGTAAATGCCCCCCATAGTGCTCCTCTCCCTCCTCCCTCCTAGTGCCCCCCATAATGTACCAGTATAAAATGCCCCATATATAGTGCCCCAGTAGATGCCCCTCAGTGTCCGGCCTCTGATAGGCTGCCGGCCTAGTGTCCCCCATAATGCCCCCCAATAATGTGCCAGTAAGTGTCCCCATAGATGCCCCATCATGTGCCAGTATCAAGTGCCTCCCCCACCCATGTGCCAGTATCATAGTGTCAAACCCACCCATGTCCCAGTATTAAGTGCCAAACCCCCCCACACACACACATTCCAGTATCAAGTGCCTCTCTCTTCCCCCCCCCATGTCCCAGTATATCATAGTGCCATCTCCCCCCCAAAAAAGTGGCAATATTAAGTGCCTCTCTCCCCCCATGTGCCAGTATCAGGTGCCAACCCCCCTCCCCCCATGTGCCAGTATCAAGTGCCTCCCGCTCCCCCCATGGCAGTAACAGTCAGGTATTAAAAAAATTAATAAAAAACACTTCTACTTACCTCCATGTCAGCGATGCGATGCAGCCTCTTCCTGTGTCCCGCCCTGTATGTCCATATATGGAGTCAGTGCTTGTATTTCAGAAAAGTTTCTGCTGGGATTTAAACACACAACCTTCTGTATCAGAGGCAAAGCACCTAACCACAAGACCATAAGAGCAGCCTTGCTGCTGATTGAAAAAATATGAGACTTCTACTGTTATAGCTGGCTAAGTGTACGTCTATACACATGACAGCTGCCCTAACACACCCAGCACTGCTATATCTCTATATGACAGCTGTCCTAGCAGACTAAGCTCTGCTATATCTCTATATATGACAGCTGCCCCAGCAAACCCAGCTCTGCTACATCTATTCACATGACAGCTGCCCAAACACACCCAGCACTGCTATATCTCTATATGACAGCTGTCCCAGCACACTCAACTCTGCTATATCTCTATATATGACAGCTGCCCCAGCAAACCCAGCCCTGCTATATCTATACACATGACAGCTGCCCAAACTCAACCAGTACTGCTATAGCTCTATATGATAGCTGTCCCAGCACACTCAGCTCTACTATATCTCTATATATGACAGCTGCCCCGGCAAACCCAGCTCTGCTACATCTATGCACATGACAGCTGCCCAAACACACCCAGCACTGCTATATCTCTATATGACAGCTGTCCCAGCACACTCAGCTCTGCTATATCTCTATATATGATAGCTGCCCCAGCACACCTAGCTCTGCTACATCTATATATATCTAAATATTGCTATACAGTAGATAGATATATAGAGATATAGCATAGCTGAGTGTGCTGGGGCAGCTGTCATGTGTATAGATGTAGCAGAGCTGGCTGTGTTTGGGCAGCTGTCATGTGTATAGATGTAGTAGAGCTGGGTTTGCTGGGGCAGCTGTCATGCTGTCATATATAGAGATATAGTAGAGCTGAGTGTGCTGAGGCAGCTGTCATGTGTCTAGATGTAGCAGAGATGGCTGTGTTTGGGCAGCTGTCATGTGTATAGATGTAGTAGAGCTGGGTTTGCTGGGGCAGCTGTCATATATAGAGATATAGTAGAGCTGAGTGTGCTGGTGCAGCTGTCATGTGTATAGATGTAGCAGAGCTGGGTGTGTTTGGGCAGCTGTCATGTGTATAGATGTAGTAGAGCTGGGTGTGCTGGGGCAGCTATCATATATAGAGATATAGCAGTGCTGGGTGTGTTGGGGGCAGCTGTCATGTGTATAGATGTACACTTAGCCAGTTGCAATGCAGCCTTTATAGCTGTGTGGGTTAATGCTTTGCCTCTGATACACTGCTACATTGGAGATTGTGGGTCCCAGACACTTCAGGAGACAGTAAGATTAGATCACATTAGCGAGGGGGCCTGGTCGTTAAGACAAGAATCGATATTTAACTAACTAGAAAATAAACTGTCACACACGCTGCCGGGGCGCCGGGAGTTATGCCACTGGGCTCAGCCCTGGCTGCCTGTGTGTAGTGTGTGTAAAAAAAAATAATATGGGACGGGCCCCATAGCCACTGCTATGGTTGCTATGGCGATCCCTACGCCACTGGTCTGACTACTCCCAGATACCCTAATGGTGACCATTTTAACTGTAACTGGGCAAATATTGTCTGCAACTGGAGCACACTTTTTTTTTTTTTTTTTTACCATACTGGCATAGATTATATAATAAAAAAGTATATAAAAAAATTAAAAGGTAACATACCCCTCAAAAAACTGTCCCTGTGCTAATAGCTGTCATAATGCTATCCAAAACACAATTACCAGAAATTGGGTATCAAGAATTGCAGCAGACAATGTTGGACACAAATGAAAAAGAAAATCTGTTTTAGGGCGAGACCATATTATTACCGGAAACAAAATAGCTAGAATGTAAAAGCATTTTTTTATTTTATTTTTTAACTTTTTTTCAAACTAAAGCCTGGGGCTGGGTGATTAATTCAATTATTACACTGCAGGAGTCTGGCACTGACTGACAGCCGCGCTCTTGTTGTAATGACCGTGATTGGAGATAATTCTGCTTCCGGCCTTTTAACCCCCTAGATGCTGTGGTCCATAGGCATTGCCATAGCAGCTGGGAGCCTGAAAAAGGCCACCTGGTCTGCCATAACTGTATGTCTATGACTATGCCTCAAGCTTTCTCAGTCTAAGGGGCTGTTCACACTGTGTGTTGCCCTATGTTTAATAGGGGGGGGGGGGGGGAGGATGCAAAAGCATAGTACACTTTGCTCTTCCATCCTACAGAGTCCAGCATAAAAAGTATGCTGTAATTTATAAAAATTTTACATGAGAGAAAAGCGTGATAGGGACCCAGCCATACAGTGATAGGCTAATATTGGTATGAAAGATATACCAATGTGTTACAAAAGAAATCAGACACAACTATAAATGTTTGGTAATAAGCCATAAAAAGCATGCTAGTCATGACTAGGGTTGCCACCCTGATGGTAACTCACCGGCTGAGCCGGTAATTTAGTACCCCTACTGCTGCCGTTAATTTTTGCCGGTTAAATACATATAAACAAAACTATAGTGGCCAATAGTTTTGAGCGCGAATATTCGAAAAGCAAATTTTTTTCGCGAATATCGCAACTTCGCGATTTCGCGAATATTTCGAATATAGTGCTATATATTCGTAAAAACGAATATTCGTTTTTTTTTGGGTTTTTTTTCACAAAATTACAGTACACATATAATCGATTGCTTCCCAAAGGTCCAAAAGCTCAGATCTTACTCACATTGCCTAGAAAGTGATTGAGGCGCGAATCTTCGTAAGGCGATTTTATTAGCGCACATGCGAATATCGGCACTTGTCCCAGAACAGAGGCAAAGGGCTTTGCATTCATACATTAGTGAATTGAGTTGCGAATCTTCGTAAGGCGATTTTATTAGCGCACAGGCGAATATCGGCACTTGTCCCAGAACAGAGGCAAAGGGCTTTGCATTCATACATTAGTGATTGAATTGAGTTGCGAATCTTCGTAAGGCGATTTTATTAACGCACATGCGAATATCTACACTTGTCCCCAGAACAGAGAGGCAAAGGCCTGTGCATTCATATAGTATAGCACCATATTCGCTAATATTTCGAACTTCGTAAAATTCGATTTACGAATATTCGTATTTTTTATTTTAGTTTCCACCTTACAGATTACATTGATCTGTACTCTGTCAACTACTGTCATCACCCCCCACTGTATCTCGATTGATTCCCAAAAGTCCAAAAGCTCAGATCTTACTCACATTGCCTAGAAAGTGATTGAGGCGCGAATCTTCGTAAGGCGATTTTATTAGCGCACATGCGAATATCTACACTTGTCCCAGAACAGAGGCAAAGGGCTTTGCATTCATACATTAGTGATTGAATTGAGTTGCGAATCTTCGTAAGGCGATTTTATTAACGCACATGTGAATATCTACACTTGTCCCCAGAACAGAGAAGCAAAGGCCTGTGCATTCTTATAGTATAGCACCATATTCGCGAATATTTCGAACTTCGTAAAATTCGATTTACGAATATTCGTATTTTTTATTTTAGTTTCCACCTTACAGATTACATTGATCTGTACTCTGTCAACTACTGTCATCACCCCCCACTGTATCTCGATTGATTCCCAAAAGTCCAAAAGCTCAGATCTTACTCACATTGCCTAGAAAGTGATTGAGGCGCGAATCTTCGTAAGGCGATTTTATTAGCGCACATGCGAATATCTACACTTGTCCCAGAACAGAGGCAAAGGGCTTTGCATTCATACATTAGTGATTAAATTGAGTTGCGAATCTTCGTAAGGCGATTTCATTAGCGCACATGCGAATTTTGCATCGCATAATATGTATTATGCGATGCGAAAATTCAAATTATCGCATATGCGAAATAATAACGAATTTGAATATTCGCGAATATTTTACAAATATTCTTTCGAATATTCACGAAATTTCGCGAATTCGAATATGGGACATGCCGCTCAACACTAGTGGCCAATATGGGGGAACCGCCCAAGCCCCAAACACTGTAGCGTGTTTCTCATTGGGCGAGCAGTCCCGCCACATATGGACCACAGAAATACAGTGGCAAGTATGGGGGAGCTGCTCAAACCCCAAACACTGTAGCGTGTTTCTCATTGGGGGAGCAGTCCCACCGCATGTGGACCGCAGCAAAACGACCATCCAGAGCAAATAATGCATACAAAGGAGGACGCCAGCGCGGTCCACATGCACCACAAAAGCATCCTACACAGACTGGATCATTGTGCGGATGAAAATATAATTATATAAATCACTGAAAAAAATGCACCAAACAGAGATTTTGGAGCACTTTATGCTTCCATCTGCTGAAAAGCTTTATGGAGATGAAGATTTCATTTTTCAGCACGACCTGGCACCTGCTCACAGTGCCAAAACCACTGGTAAATGGTTTACTGACCATGGTATTACTGTGCTCAATTGGCCTGCCAACTCTCCTGACCTGAACCCCATAGAGAATCTGTGGGATATTGGGAAGAGAAAGTTGAGAGACGCAAGACCCAACACTCTGGATGAGCTTAGGGCCGCTATCGAAGCATCCTGGGCCTCCATAACACCTCAGCAGTGCCACAGGCTGATTGCCTCCATGCCATGCCGCATTGAAGCAGTCATTTCTGCAAAAGGATTCCCGACCAAGTATTGAGTGCATAACTTAACATAATTATTTGAAGGTTGACTTTTTTTGTATTAAAAACACTTTTCTTTTGTTGGTCGGATGAAATTTTTTTAGATAGGAATTTGGGGTTTTCATGAGCTGTATGCCAAAATCATCAATATTAAAACAATAAAAGGCTTGAACTACTTCAGTTGTGTGTAATGAATCTAAAATATATGAAAGTCTAATGTTTATCAGTATATTACAGAAAATAATGAACTTTATCACAATATGCTAATTTTTTTAGAAGGACCTGTATATAAATCACTGAAAAAAATGCACCAAACAGATATGTCACTGACTATACACTACGTGCAGAATTATTAGGCAAATGAGTATTTTGACCACATCATCCTCTTTATGCATGTTGTCTTACTCCAAGCTGTATAGGCTCGAAAGCCTACTACCAATTAAGCATATTAGGTGACCGTGCATCTCTGTAATGAGAAGGGGTGTGGTCTAATGACATCAACACCCTATATCAGGTGTGCATAATTATTAGGCAACTTCCTTTCCTTTGGCAAAATGGGTCAAAAGAAGGACTTGACAGGCTCAGAAAAGTCAAAAATAGTGAGATATCTTGCAGAGGGATGCAGCACTCTTAAAATTGCAAAGCTTCTGAAGCGTGATCATCGAACAATCAAGCGTTTCAATCAAAATAGTCAACAGGGTCGCAAGAAGCCTGTGGAAAAACCAAGGCGCAAAATAACTGCCCATGAACTGAGAAAAGTCAAGCGTGCAGCTGCCAAGATGCCACTTGCCACCAGTTTGGCCATATTTCAGAGCTGCAACATCACTGGAGTGCCCAAAAGCACAAGGTGTGCAATACTCAGAGACATGGCCAAGGTAAGAAAGGCTGAAAGACGACCACCACTGAACAAGACACACAAGCTGAAACGTCAAGACTGGGCCAAGAAATATCTCAAGACTGATTTTTCTAAGGTTTTATGGACTGATGAAATGAGAGTGAGTCTTGATGGGCCAGATGGCTGGATTGGTAAAGGGCAGAGAGCTCCAGTCCGACTCAGACGCCAGCAAGGTGGAGGTGGAGTACTGGTTTAGGCTGGTATCATCAAAGATGAGCTTGTGGGGCCTTTTTGGGTTGAGGATGGAGTCAAGCTCAACTCCCAGTTTCTGGAAGACACCTTCTTCAAGCAGTGGTACAGGAAGAAGTCTGCAAGGTAAGAAAAACATGATTTTCATGCAGGACAATGCTCCATCACACGCGTCCAAGTACTCCACAACGTGGCTGGCAAGAAAGGGTATAAAAGAAAAAAATCTAATGACATGGCCTCCTTGTTCACCTGATCTGAACCCCATTGAGAACCTGTGGTCCATCATCAAATGTGAGATTTACAAGGAGGGAAAACAGTACACCTCTCTGAACAGTGTCTGGGAGGCTGTGGTTGCTGCTGCACGCAATGTTGATGGTGAACAGATCAAAACACTGACAGAATCCATGGATGGCAGGCTTTTGAGTGTCCTTGCAAAGAAAGGTGGCTATATTGGTCACTGATTTGTTTTTGTTTTGTTTTTGAATGTCAGAAATGTATATTTGTGAATGTTGAGATGTTATATTGGTTTCACTGGTAAAAATAAATAATTGAAATGGGTATATATTTGTTTTTTGTTAAGTTGCCTAATAATTATGTACAGTAATAGTCACCTGCACACACAGATCTCTCCTTAAAATAGCTAAAACTAAAAACAAACTAAAAACAAACTAGAAACTACTTCCAAAAATATTCAGCTTTGATATTAATGAGTTTTTTGGGTTCATTGAGAACATGGTTGTTGTTCAATAATAAAATTAATCCTCAAAAATACAACTTGCCTAATAATTCTGCACTCCCTGTACTAGCTGGTCATACAAGCAGATATTAAAAGCTGAGACTTTTGCCAATATATTCCTGTCAGGAAGATATCAGAGCCCATCATGCACCACATCACGGTCACTCAGCATGGCAAGGGGTCCTACCACTGCGCTAACTCTGGTGCACTAACTATGGTGTGAACACGGTCTGAAGGTGATGAAATCCAGCTCACAGCCAAGCTTCCATACAACCGCATAGCAGGACAACTAATGCAATGTGAACAAAGCAAGACTGTGAGCCACACCCATATCAGACCATGTGATGGAGGTGCATGATGGGCTCCGATATCTTCCTGACAGGAATATATTGGCAAAAGTCTCAGCTTTTAATATCTGCTTGTATGACCAGCTAGTATAGTCAGTGACATATTTGTTTGGTGCATTTTTTTCAGTGATTAATTTTTGCTGGTATTCCGGAATTGACTGTTACTAATGAGCACTTCCATTGTGCGGTGCTCATTAGTAAAGCCTTTAACTCCCGCCCCTCTCCCACTTGTTAATTAAAAAACAAACAAAAAAAAACACCTCATCCATTTGATTGTGCAATGGGGAACACTCTCTGCTCACTGGATGCACAGTACAGGACCTGTGCTCCAGCGTGATGACGTTTCACAGCATTGACTGGAAGCAGCTGGACCTGCGAAACATCATGACTCTGTGTAGCGCAGGTCCTGTTCTTCCGCGGCACGATCAAATGGATGAGGCAAGTTTAATATTGGGGGTACTTATGAGGGCATTACTATTAATGGGGAGCACTAATAGGGGCACTACAATTACTGGGGAGCACTAATGGGAATATTAGTATTAATGGGGGCATTATCAATTCTGGAGGGCAGTAATGGAGGCATTAAAATTACTGGGGGGCACTAATTGGGGCATTATTAATACTGTGAGCCACATTGTGACATCGCGACTTAACACCTTGTGTTAAGCCACGCCCCCATAACCACAACCACGATGTGGCTTAACTTGGCCTGTATTTTTTGTTGGTAAAGGTGGCAACCCTAGTTATGCTGCGTGGTGAATGTTGTAAGATTAAAGAGGTTGTCTGGTCCCAAAATCAAAATTCTATTTACAGTATGTGCTCCTAACACCCCTCACCATCCATACATATGCCCCCAATAGCTGTTTTTCATGCCTGAGCTTTCCTTCTGCCTGTCTGGGCATTAGTCTATCCTGGCAGATCTGTTTATGTTCTCCCCTTACTGTTTTGTTTAATACATAACTTTATTGATACACAAGCCTGGCTGTACTGCGCAGTGATTATTCACAGGCTGGCCATGTCCCCCACACTGCTCTGTCTGCAGCAGCCACGCCAACTACAACTCCTGTGTCCATCTTTCTACGCCCACACATGAATCCATTTCTCACTGTCTAAATCCCATCACTGATAGTCCACAGGCTCTTCCCTCACTATCTCCAGTGCAATTAACAGCTTGAATCAGCAAGCACAACAAATCACGTGTATCTAATCCTATCATGTATGTGTGCCTGATACACATCATGTTGCATGAGATACTGCCTGCTGAAGTGTATATTTATCAAATGGAGAGTCAAGAAAAAGGGGAGGAAGGTAGGGGGATCTCAAGGTTCAAAGGGTTCAGATGAGATATAGAGAATGTGAAGAAAACAATTTAATAAACGTGGGGAAAAAGTATCTTTTTAAAATAAAAGAACATTACCAACCGTGAATTTATAGACTAAGATTTAAGAAAACCCCCAAAATTATATAAACCAAATAAGTGTTATATAGGAAGATTAAACGCCTGTTTGAAAAATAAGGTTTTCAGTGCACGTCTGAATGAGAGAAGAATGGGAATCATTTTCAGGGCCAGAGGTAGGTGGTTCCAAAATCTGGCCCCTTGAGTCGAAAAGGATATACCTCCACGTCTGATCTTGTTAACTTGCAGAATGTTAAAATTCGCAGTGTTACTAGACCTCAATGTCCTCAACGGGGAGTACCTGGTGAATTTACGTCGCAGGTACAAGGGCCCCACACCATGGAATACCCTATGCATGAAGCATCCAATCTTAAACATCACCCATTGTTGGACGGGAGCCAGTGCAAGGCATTAAGAGAGGGAGTGATATGCTCTCGGCGGGCAACACCCGTTAGGAGCCTTGCTGCAGCATTCTGCATAAGTTGAAGTCTATGCAAGTTCTTCTTAGGGAGTCCCATGTACAAGGCATTACGATAGTCAAACCGACTGCTGATTGCTGCTCCGACCAAGGCTTTCCTGAGCGGGGATTCTATGTATTTTAAAATCCTCCCCAGAAGTTTCAGCTGGTAGTGGCAGGTACTAACCACCCGATTTATCTGAGGGGCCAGGGTTAATCTGGAGTCCAAGACCACTCCCAAGTCCCTGACCTGGGTGGCTGTCTCAGGGACAGGTCCAAAAGACAATGGCTATTGGGGTGCTGAGGGTGTAATTTTCTGGTCACTGAATTTAATACATTCAGTTTTGGTGCCATTAAACTTTAGATAATTGGCACTCATCCAGTGATCGATCTCCAAGAGACATCCGGCCAGATCGACTTGATCAACTGTTCCTTTGGCAAGCCTAAAGTACAGTTGTGTATCATCCGCATAAACATGAAACTGAAGATTTAGGCTCCTGATGATGTCGGCCAATGGTCTCAGATAGATGTTGAACAAGACTGGGGATAGTGCCGAGCCTTGTGGTACTTCACAGGACAGTGAGAGATCGGTTGAGTGAAATACCCCCCAGCTTCACTCGTTGTACCCTATCCTGGAGAAATGAGACCATCCATGCCAAGGTCTTTCCATCTAATTCGGCTACCACTTTCAACTGATTCAATAACACTTGATGGTCAATAGTGTCAAAAGCGGATGATAGGTCCAGAAGGACTAGGACCATGGAGTCGTTCTGGTCTAATGCCATCAGTAGATCATCCTGGACATTGACCAGAGTGGTACCCCTTCCGGGTCGGAATCCCAACTGGAAGTCGTCAAGAATGTTGTTGGCCTCCAGATATCCCTGCAGTTGTGTAACAACCTCTCTCTCGCCTATCTTTGCAACGAACTGGCAGTCCCGAAATCGGTCTAAGGTTACTCAGATCGGTCACAAATAGCGCCAGTTTCTTAGGTAGAGGTGTTACCACTGCCTGCTTCAGAATTGCCGGCACCTGACCGCTGGAAAAGGAACTATTTATAATGTCTCGAATGTATGGTGCCATTGCAACCGCGGCGGACTTCACCACAGCCGCCGGGCATGGGTCTAGAGGTGAGGAGGAAGATCTAAGAGCTCCAATGATTTCAATCGTGAGGAGGAAGATCTAAGAGCTCCAATGATTTCAATCGTGAGGAGGAAGATCTAAGAGCTCCAATGATTTCAATCGTGAGGAGGAAGATCTAAGAGCTCCAATGATTTCAATCGTTCTCTTCTCAGAGATGGGCTGAAATTCTGTGAAGGAATAGGGTAAGGTTGAAAATGAAGAAGAAAGTGTCTCGTCCGTCCTATGAACCATTGAGTTATTGTCCCTAAGTTTCTGAATTTTTTCAGCAAAGTAGTCAGCCATTTGCTGGCACAGTGCTTGAGAGTGCTCCGTCGTTGCAATCTTACATCTAGGATTGGCTAGTTCTTTAGCCACTTTGAAAAGTTCTCTGGAGCCGCATTGCCTATTTTATTTGAGTAGTATGTTCTCCAGGCCCTTTCAAGGGCTCTGGTACTCTTTTTATCCTCTCTTAATTCAGCAGTGAACCAAGGCGGGTTTTTATTAGGGGGACGAGGTTAGTAGGTGCTGGAATTCAATCTGGATAAAGTGCTCGTGCTTCTCAGTTGGTGCAAGGTGCAAACAGATCTGGGATCCGGGAACCACTGCCCGTTCACCCTCTGGGGGGAGTCAATTAGCCGCTGTCACTGTTATACCATTTTGTATGATACAGCTTGCTGAGCTGTGTATCTAAACCTATATGAACATAACCGTATCCATTTTGCAGTCTGCAAGTTGCAGATCTACTAAATAAGGATACTGTCTTTATGCAATCAACATTTTTTGCAGTCCCATTGAGTTCTATGGATTCAAGGTCCACATTTTTAGGAACCGGAATAGGACATGTTCTATCTTTTTTGGAACTGACACACAGATGTGGAAAGTACACTGATGACTTCCTTGTGTTTTCCACATTCGTATATCAGTTCTGCAAAAGATAGAACATGTCCTATTCTGATCCTCAAAATGCAGATCTAAAACCCATAGAACTCAATGGGACTGCAAAAAATGTGAATCACACATGGACAGTATCCTTATTTACTGGATCCACGACTTGAAGACTTCAAAACGGATATGGTTGTTTGCATGAGCTCTATCATTTATAATGAACGCCCATTACGGTGACATCCACAGTGCTCCCATAAGAGTGACCTCAACAGTGCCCCCATAACAGTGACCTCCACATGCCCCCATGCCCCAATAACACTGACATCTACAGTGCCCCATAACATCGACCTCCACAGTGCCCTCATAAAACTGACCTTAACAGTGTCCCCATAACACTGACATCCACAGCGTCCCCATAATAGTGACCTCCGTAGTGCCCCCATAACAGTGACATCCACAGTGCCTCCATAACACTGACATCCACAGTGCCCCCATAGCAGTGACCTCCACAGCGCCCATATAACAGTGACATCTACAGTGCTCCCATAACAATGACATCCACAGTACCCCCTAACAGTGCAAACACAGTGCTCTCATTACAGTCACATCTACAGTGTCCCCATAACAATGCCCCCAAAACACTCCATAGATCTGGTTCCATAGGAAGGAGGCTAGCCCTCAGGCCTCTTCAGCAGCCCCAGTGACAGTTCCGTCAGTTAGTCACATTTCTCCCCTCCCAACAGTTAGACTAACCAGGTACCAGACCCCCAACTGGTCTGGACCTGTGTTAGTCGGACAAGATGAATACAGAACCTCTTCCAACTGGTCTGTTTGACTCTGCTGCAGGAGAGTGATGCCACCCATATCATCTCCTGGGTAACCACACTGCCACTGGGGCTACCTCTTCTCCCTGGTACGCCCTCTGCCGCTGGGGAGATCGACCTATTGTCTCCTCTGCCTGGAAAGCTGCTGGGTGCTGGGTAGGGGTAGCGACCATCTTCACTCCCAATGATGCTTGTTGCTGAGATGAGGGACCTACAGCTTCCTCTCTCTGTGACATGGGATGCTGCTAGGAAGAGAGAACGGCTGTCTCTTCTCCCTTTATAATACACTGCCGCCGGGGATCTGGGCCAACTGCTCAACATCCCTGCAGGGTCGGTAGAGAGACCTCGGTCCCATATCCACCTGACGACTGTGGGTCCTCCCATAGTGCCTGATATGCATCATCCAGCCAGGTCTCCTGCCATACCATGATGTCGCGCTCCGACACCCACACCTTCAGGGGCTGTTCTCTCAGTAGAGGCATTCGCAGCTCCCATTGCATCCGCAACCGCTGCTCCTCACTGGTGAGACTCTCGCCCCACCTAAACTGCACGTCCTCCAGGGCCTCGTGCCATAGGCCTTTCCGGACTGCATCCTTGTATTCCGGGTGATCCTCCTTTTCCTTATGGAATGCTGTCCAAGAACAAGCTGATTCCTTGCTGCTGTCGCCAGGGGGCTGTACGAGTACTAGCGTTGCCCTAATTATAAATCTACAAACGGTGTCTCCGAGCTGCTTCTCCTCACACTAGGACACCATCCCACTGCTGCCACCAATGTAACGGTATCAACCGTTGGCGACGAACTTCTCCCCTAAGTGCGTTGTAGAGTTGCTCCAGTGACTTCCAAGGCCGAGTTGTGATTCCCAGTAGCTATTTGCCATCCATTACCCCCTGTTTGCCATCTGTGCCCCCTATTTGCCATCCAGTGCCCCCTTGTGCCATCCATTGCCCCCTATTTACTATCCAGTGCCACCTATGTGCCAACTATTGCTCCTTTGTGCCATTCAGTGCCCCCCTATTTTCCATTCCTTTGCCTCCTATTTGCCATCCAGTGCCCCCCATTGCCATCCACAGTTCCCCCCGTGACATGCACAGCTTAGAGATAAGCCTCTGGGGCTGATCGCTATTCTGTCACTCCTGCACAGGGCTTACATCACACTGTGCAGGAGTCAATACAGGCTTCACATAGAAGCCTGTATGCGTCAGAGACGGATAGATAGAAGGACGGCGGTTCCATACATGCACACTAGCATTTAGCCTTGTGCGCTTGTAAAGACGGCCAGCCGTGATTAACTGTCTCCTGCTGCAGGAAGGAAGAGAAGACAGGAAGACAAGAAGACGGACATTGGCTGGAAGGGAAGAAAACCCATCAGGAGTGATCACGTGACCGGGAGGCGGATCTCTGAACGGGTAGCGCTGTGGAAGGTAAGTATCCCAGCATTAATCTTCCCTCCACAGGTTAGTTTTATCCTGCAATATCCTGATTGGCTGGCTCAATGGCATTGTGGGCCATGTCGCGTTCCCAGGCTTCTCACTTTCACTTTGTAACACATACAGCCATAATTTTAGAAAAAAAACGATTCGTTACCACGAAGCGCGAGGTGAATCAAATTTTTCCTGAAATTCAAATCCAACTTAATTAGTTTCACTTTGGTTTGCTCAACACTCTTGGAACTCAGATACTCCATGGACTTACAGGAGGGCTGAATTACCTTGCAACTAGATGGTCTGTAGAAACATATATTAAACATGTATCAACACTGGCAAACACCAGGGTGCTAAATGCCCCAATAGATAATAGGAACTAAACAATGATAGTCACAGATGAAAAAGATGGGAGTCAGGCAATTCAGTAGATGGCAAACAGATGGAAAGCGGATATATAACAGTGAACGGACCCTGTTCTGAAAAACAATCCAGAAGTAAGCCACGAAAAGTAAAATAAATAAAAAATTCTGCAAAGCATGACTAACTAACTTCAGTGCTGGCAGCAATGAAAGGTCAGAGGACCGCAGATCCCAGAATACACTGACACAACACAATAGACTAGAACAAAATACTAAAAATCTAGAAAAAAAATGTGCAGAGCATGTGTCCCCAGCAATCAAAGAAGGTAAAGGCCGAGACATACAAAGGCTAAACAATCAACAGCTACTCCTTAAATGAATCAGACTAAACAAGGCAATTCTTTCACCCAGACCCAAACAATATTAGTACACAGGAAAGGAAGCGACAACAGAGACACACATAAAAATGAGGGGACCCCATAGCAAAATCAAAACAGGGTCATCACCTGGCATAGGTTTATTACATCATGGATAGCTCTGTGTTATCTAATCATTTCATTGTCTATAAATTAAAATATTTTCCAATGCAAGACTAATACTAAAATGGAGACAGTAAGCAATTATTTTCAGAATTTATGTTACTTAATTTATAAAATAAATGCATAATTTCTTAATGCAGCATATAGGGTGAGTTGAAGGTGCTTCCTTGGGAAGAAACTTTTTAAAAATCTTTTGGAATTGGTTAAAAATAAAAAAATAAAGAATAAGCCACATGCCAATAGCCAGGGACTTAAGAAGTGACAAGAGGTAGCTGTCTTCTGCAGACTGACGACTAAAGACATATTCTCCTTTGCTAAGAAGACTCTTTATACCCTGTTTTCTAGTGGAAAGAAAGTTTTTCCCCTAATAAAATACATTACAAAATGCCTAACATCTGTGTCCCTACACTATATTAAAAATAAACCAAAATGACAGTTACACAAATGGTGCCTACTTGTAGGTTCCTCCCATTACATAGCTAGTTTGTCATTTGCTTGGTCTGTCCCTGTAAGGCAAAGCCAGAATTAACTTTATGGGCCTGTTAGGTCAGCTAAAAAAGACTGTATACTTAGCTGACATTTGAAGCAAAGCAAAATTATAAGGTCTTTTACATTCAAAGCATACTTTGAATGCACAGGACTAACTTGAGAAAATGTATTAATGTGTACCGCTGTAAATATTTAGCTATTCACTGTAACATACAGGAATCAGATTTCAGCAAGGGAACATGTTTTTATTTATTTTTATTTTTAATTTTTATTTATTTTTATTTTTATAGATTTTTCAATAAAGAACAAAGGGTAACAGGATACCAAGGTAAAGGCTTGCAGGCCAAATCAATGTGCAGTTGAATACGTTGTGAATTACAATCAAATATAGATAGAAATCAATGAGCAAAGTAAGGATGGGTAATCAGGAGGAAAAAAAATAATTATGGAAAGTATTCCGAACTACAGGTGTTGGAGGGATGAGTTGTGGAGTCATTAGGTGATCATTACGCTGCTGGTTTAGCTGAGTGGTAGGAGAGTATAATAGCAGATGATAAAGTGAGGGGCACACCTCTGATCTGTAATGAGTAGATGGACCCTGGAGGCCTAAATGTAAAACCTTAGTAGATTAGAGGGTTGAACTGTTATTGTCTACTGGCTAACTCATAGAGCTTGAGGACTGGGGATGTTTTTGTTTTGGGGGATTCTATAAGTTGACCAGGGGAGCCATTTTTTGATAAATGTGACATGTGTACGATTTTCACATGAGGATAATTCCTCGAACCTATGTATTTGGTCAACTTTTTGTAACCATTGTTCTATGGAAGGGGTTTGACTTTGCCTCCAATGTCTGGGAAGTACCAGGCGAGCGGCTATCAGCAATTGCAGGAAGGTGAAGGGTGTGTGTGGGTGGTCTTTATCTTGATTGAGGGACAATAAAGCCAGTTGAGGAGATGGCTGAAGAGAAGTGTGACAGATTTTGTTTGCCAGAGAGAAGATTTCAGACCACCATTTGTTTATAGGGGGGCATGTCCACCATATGTGGAGGAAGGTCCCTTTCTCCCGCATATACCTCCAGCAAGTGTCCGAAGCAGTTTGAGAGAAAAGTGCATATTTATCTGGAGTGTTGTACCATCTGGTGAGAATTTTGTACCTATTCTCCTGGATTTCGGACACAGCGGGAGGCCCTGTGGGGGTATTCACGAATTTTATGGAGAGATGTAAAGGGGATGGTGATGTTCAGGTCTATTCCCCACTGTTTTATGAAGGCAGGCCTAGCGGAGAGGAGAGGGCGGAGAGCGAAGCTTGCTATAAATTTGTGATATAAGTTTCCTTGGGGTTGTGGGTAGTGAAATCACACTAGGGGACGTTGTAGGTCACCCCTATGGATGTGTTGGTTTATATAAGCTCTGAGGTATGAGACTGTGAAGATATTGCGTGGGCCCAATAAGGCATTCATAGTGTCTAAATCAACTGTGTTTCCAGTATGGTTTAGCAGTGACACTACCCCTAATGATGAAGAGTTGAGGTCTTGCGATGTAGCCATTCTTAGGGCCGTGGGGGCCGTGTCAATTACATCTTTTACCGAAAGGAGTGGGGAGGGAAAAGAAATGGCACAGTGAGAGGAGGACAGCCATTTCCATGCTCCTAAAGTTGCTTTAACAATCGGGTAGTGGGATAAGGGTTCGGCTAAAACGTTTTGGCGCCCTAGGAGGAGTGCTCCAACTGGCGTATTTAGTATGTCAAGTTCCATTTCTACTGCAGCAGAGTGTGGAGAAGGGCATAGCCAGGCTGCAGCACGAGAGAGGAGAATGGCCTTACCGTAAAGTTCTGGATTTGGTAGGCCTATACCCCCGTCTTGCCTGGGTTTGGTAAGAAGGGAGAGTGCGAGTCTGGGTTTTTTCCCATTCCAAATAAAGGACCAATTTTTTTTTTAAATTGAGGCATAATAATGTTTGGGTACGGGGATCGGCAAAACCTGTTGCAGATAGGTGAGACGTGGGATGATTAGGAAGGAAAGCAGATTTTTGCGGCCGAACCAAGACAATGTAGGGTTGGATAGAGTAAGGTTATCTATGGTTTTAAAGATGGAGGACTTGAGTGGGACGTAATTAAGGGAGAAAAGGTCTTTCATTATGGGGCTAATTTTTACGCTCAGATAGGTAATGGAGGGAGAATACCAATTGAAAGGCGAGTTCTCCATTAGACGTCGTTTGGTAATGAGGGGGATACCTGAGCATAGGACTAAGGATTTGTTGGCGTTAATCTTGAAGTCTGAGACGGAACTGTAAAGTTTGAGGTGGGATTGGATGCGAGGTAGTGAAACTAAGGGGTTTATTGTCATCATAAGAACATCATCTGCAAATGCTGCAATTTTCTGCTCATTGCCTCCCAAATATAGACCTTCAATTTTCCTGTCCGACCTTATAATGGATAAAAGCGGTTCCAGTGCCAGAATGAATAAAAGTGGGGACAGGGGGCAGCCCTGTCTCGTCCCATTCTGTATGGCAAATGGGGAGGATAGGATCCCATTAACCATGGGAGTGCTAAGTGCTAAGTTGCAGACCTCAAGGAGGTGAAGTAGGAGGGTTTTGTGGAAAGTTTTGTAGTAAGAAACTGGGAGGCCGTCCGGGCCTGGACTTTCCCTTTCGGCATTTGGCTCAAGGCTTTGTTGAGTTCGGTTAGGGTGAAGGGCGATTCTAGTTTTAGCTTTTGGTCTGGGGAGGGGATATTAGTGGAGTCAAGAAAGGTTGAGATGATGGAAGCCCGGTTGTCTGGCAGTGTGTTGGTGGGGAGGTTATAAAGATTTTCATAAAAGGAGCGGAATTGAGCAGCAATCTGGGGAGCAGAAAAAAAACGATTTGCCTTCAGGTGATGTAAGTTGATAAATATGGTTTGCGGCTCTTCTTCCTTTAATCCTGCTCATGAGAAATTTGGTGGCTTTGTCGCCGTGGTCAAAGTATTTGTGTTGGGAGTTCATGTAGTATTTAGCCGCTTTGGCCTGTAAGAGGGTTTTAAGTTCTGCTCTTTGTTCTCCTGTAGATGGAGATCTGAGGGACTCTTTTAATGATGTGATTCTAACCTCTGAATATTTTTGAGGGCTTCATCTATTGCTTTCTCCCTAAGTTTTTTCTGATATGAACCAATGCTGATAAATTGATCCCTGATGAAGGGTTTATGTGCATCCCAAAGGGTGTTTGCGGAGAGGTCAGGGCATTTATTTAAGGAAAAGTATTCTGTAATGTGTTTGGAAACTAGTTCTATCATGGGTTGGTAACCTAGCAGGGATTCATTTCATCTCCAATTGAAACATGTAGGGATACTATTTGGGGCCGTAACCGTGAGGAAGATTGGGGAGTGGTCTGAAAGGTGCAGGGAACCTATTGAGGCTTCTTTACAGAGATACAAATGTTCTTTAGATATAAACAGGTAGTCTAGGCGGTGATAATTGCCAAGCATTGAGGAGTAGAAGGTGAAATCGAATGTATTGGGATGGAGTGATCGCCACGCGTCTACCAGTTGGAGATTCCAAAGGTTATCTCTGAAATTTTGGAGGAATCTGCCGGAGTGAGATGATTTCCGGGAGGAAGTGTCTAATTGTGGACATAGAGCAATATTCAAATCTCCTCCTAACACTACTATCCCTTCTTTAAAGGAGTCAATGAGCTGGAAAATACTTGAGAACCAGCGGGACTGGTTAGAATTGAGGGCATATAGGTTTATAAAGGTATAAGTTTGTGGGCCTATGGTGCCTTTCACTAGAATAAATCTCCCGTCAGGATCAAGTGTGTGGTTTACATACATAAAAGGGATTTTCCTTTGAAACCCTATGCTGACTCCCCCTGATGCTAAAGTACCTCCTCCGCAGTGGTACCAACTTGAATAGTGAGAGAATTGCATATTGGGGTAATGATTAAATCGAAAATGGGTCTCCGGGAGGAACACAACATCCGCCGCAGCATTCCTTAGAATAGAGAAGATTTGACTTCGCTTTGAAGGGGAATGGAAGCCTTTAACATTGTAAGAGGCTATATGTAGGTCAGCCATTGGAGGCTGTGTGTGTAGGAGTACCTTGTAGCCATTGCTGTGTCCTCCAGGAGAGTGCAGTGCAGGAAAAGGGCACCGCTATCATATTCCGGATGCTAATCAGGGTGGTGGGGATCTCACAATGTATAGAGAAGGTTGACAAGTACCTTGGGATGAAAACATGAGGGAAAACAAAAACAGTACTAATTAGAACAGCAATACAAAGGGAGGTGAGCATACAAGAGTACACTTCGAACATGAGGGGGGTAGTTGGTCAGTTGACCAGGTAGTGGACCAAAAAGCACCATGATGAGGGTCATGGAGTAGTAGGCAAGGACAGGTCTAGCAGTTAGCTTCTATAAAAGAGGGAGGAAAACAGATCAATACTCATATTATTTCAAAATCAGGACAAACGGTGGATAATTGATATCATGTCGCTTCCAAAAAAGAGTGAACAGTGCTGGTGAGCTGGAATTCGAGACCTTTTAAGGGTCTTGTGAGAGGCTCCTAGATGTGAGCTGGTGACCTCTTTTCTAAGATCTTGAGGATTTTGGAGTGCGCTGGACTTCAAATGGTAACACTTTGGGGAGCTCGGGCAGGTCCCCTAGGTCATGGTATGGCTCCCAGTTCTCTATTTGCATGGAGGGAATGTCCAGCTCTTTAAGGATATATGCAACATCAGCATGAGACGAGATATTAAACCGCTTGCCTGCGGTAGAAAAGGAAAGCCCAAATGGATATGACCAACGGTACATGATGTTGTTAGATCGAAACCAGTCGGTCAGTGGTTTTAGGGCTCTTCGCTTCTTGAGGGTGGAGGGAGCCAGATCTTGGTATATCTCCAGCCTGAAATCCTCATAGGTGAGATCCGCATGGTTGCGAGCTGCATCCAAAATGGCCGCTTTAACAAGGAAGTTCAGGAACTTGCAGATGATGTCCCGGGGAGGCTCAGTCTGCTTGGGTTTAGGACGTAGCACTCTATGAGCGCGTTCAATAGCGATTTCATGAGGGTAGTCGGGACCTAACAGAGAACCGCATATGGATATGATGGTGGAGGTAATCTCTCCCGGCCCTATTGATTCGGGGATCACTCTGAATCTTAAATTGTTTTGGCGCCCTCTTTTCTCCTGATCTTCCAGGGCATTGTGGAGCTCATTAAGGTGCTCTGTGCATCGGCAGAGTGAGGCTGAGACCGCTGATTGGTGATTCAGGGAGGAGGCTTGATGTGTTTCCACCCGTTCTCCAACGTGTCTCACCTCTTGCCGGAACGCCGAGATCTCAGAAAGTATGGGTTCCATTACTCTGCTAAGCGCCCGGTCCAGATAACGTCTGGTGAGCGGTAAGTCCGAGTTAGGTTGGCGGTCTTCTGAGTCACTGTCCCCTTCGGAGTGTGCAGGAGTGCGCTTCAGGGCCTTAGCTTGCTGGACCGGCGCCATCTTTGGTTCGCGTGCCGCTGCTTTTTAAGGAATTTATCCATTTCTCCCTTCGGGATCTGGCCTTTGGAGGTCACAGTTTGTTCTCCCAGCTTGGGGTTCCCGATTTTTACCATCCTTGCTCGCTGGGGCTGATTATAGCTGGTGCTAGGTTCGGTCACTTTAGCAGAGCCGTGTACTAAGCATCGATCTCAGTCCAGCGCTAGCTCCGCCCCCCCCATGTTTTTATTTTTATATGTCATGAATTGACAAAAATTCGCAGCGAATTTTAATTTCCTCACGCTTTGTGGTAACAAATCACATTTTGTCCTAAAATGGCTGCTGCATGTGTTAGGACATGGAGCAAGGAACTCTGGGAACAAGGATCACCCACAATGCCATGCATGCAGCCAATCAACAGCCAGCAGCCCTGTGATTTCACAGCCCTATAAATAGCCTCAGCCATCTTGGATTCAGCCATTTCCCAGTGTACTTAGTGCAGGGAGAGACGTCAGCAGGCGCTAGGGACAGTGCTAGGAAAGACTTGAAAACTTTTATTTTGCTCAATAGAAGTTCAGGGAAAGGGTAGAGAGTAGAGTTGAGCGGACACCTGGATGTTCGGGTTCGACGGGTTCGGCCAAAATTCACAAAAAAGTTCGAGTTCGGGACCCGAACTTGACCACGAACCCGAACCTGAACCCCATTGAAGTAAAAGGGGACCCGAACTTTTGAGCACTAAAATCGCTGTAAAAATGTCATGGAAAGGGCTAGAGGGCTGCAAATGGCATCAAAATGTGATTAAGAGCATGGCAAGTGCTCTGCAAACAAGTGTGGATAGGGATATGACTTAAAATATCAACATACATGAAAAAAAATATTAATAATCTTGATCTAAGAGGATAAGGTCCATATGGAGTAGGAGTTTGAGGAGGCGGTGGATGTGTCAGTGTAGGTGGAAGCGGCGGTGGAGGAGGTAGCCAACACTGGTTTTTGGTTTTAATTTATTTTAATAAATTTTTTCTTTAAATTAGGGTACACCCGAAAACATTCCAAAACATTGGGTAATATAACCTGTGATAACCCCCTCCAGCCGTGCTAAAAAAACATTCAGACAATACACTGGCTGCAGGGCAGGCCAGCACCTCCAAGGAGTAAAGGGCAAGCTCAGGCTATGTGCCCAATTTGGAGACCCAGAAGTTGAAGGGGGCAGACTCATCAATCAGTACGTGTAGGCATGTGCACACATACTGCTCCACCATGTCGCATGTCCCCGTGATGTCCACGATCCAATTGGATATCCGCTCTATCAACTTTCAATGTTCTTTTCTGCGCCTAATATGTTGATCACGTTTAACGGCGAATCAGGGTTCCACACGGAGAGGGAGCGTGAGAAAGAGAGACCACATCCAAGGGAGGTCAATATATGAAATTAAACGCGGTGGAGCGGAAATGTGGGACAAATTATTGAAGCCGAAGTTTCCAAGTAAAGGAGGGGGCGAGCGGCAATTACCCACTTCTGACTCGGAGAGGTAGTGACGATAAATAACAATACAGGACTCTTAAGATGCCCTGTTATTAGAATGATTAATAAAAAAATTATAGGGAATATCACTGGGGTATTTTGGATTTGGAAACGTTAGCCAGGAGAGGCCCTGCTGCCGCTTTGTTGACTCTAGATAACCTCTTCCTGATTGCACGTACCCGTAAAGTCCACGATCCATTTGGATATCTTCTCTATCAACTTTCGATGTTCTTTTATGCGCCTACCATGTTGATCACGGTTAACGGCGAATCAGGGTTCCACGCCGGAGAGGGAGTGTGAGAAAGAGATACCACATCCAAGAGAGGTCAATGGCTCCAATGTGATCGAGCGGAAATGTGGGACAAGTTGTTAAAGTTGAAGCATCAAATGAAAGGAGGGGGCGCACGTCAATTAAAGACAAATTTTAGAAATTTAATTACCTGTCACCTATGCAGAGCAGGGGTTTTTCATTGCCAAAAATGGGTTAATGTCACCCACCAATGAACAGACGATTGTTAAAAATTTCATTTCCTGTCACCTATGCAGAGCAGGGGTTTATTCATGGCAAAAAAATGTAAATGTCACCCAAGAATGTAACAGACGAATCAGTGAAATTTATTTCCTTGTCCACTAAGTAGAGCAGGGGTATATCACAGCCAGAAATTGGTGAATTTCCCCCTACAATGTAACATAAAAATTAGTGAAATTTATTAACCTGTCCACTAGGTAGAGCAGGGGTATATCAGCCAAAAATTGGTGAATGTCACCCGACAATATAACAGACACATTTGTGAAATTTATTAACCTGTCCACTAGGTAGAGCAGGAGTATATCACAGACAAAAATTGGTGAATGTCACCCGACAATGTAACAGACAAATTTGTGAAATGTATTAACCTGTCCACTAGGAAGAGCAGCGGTATATCACAGCCAGAAATTGGTGAATGTCACCTGAAAATGTAACAGACAAATTAGTGAAATTTGTTTACCTGTCTACTAGGTAGAGCAGGGGTATATCGGAGCCAACGATTTGTGAATTTCACCTGAAAATTATTGAAATTATATAAAATAAAATACGTACAAATTAAAAAAAAATAATCTTGATGTATGAGGTGGAGGTGGAGTAGGAGGTTGAGGAGTCGGTGGACATAGCGGTGTAGGTGGAAGCGCCGGTGGAGAAGGACAAGGTTGACAACACTGTTTTTTGTTTTAATTATTATTATTTTTTTATTTTTTTATTAGGGTACACCCCAAAAGAGTGGGAAATATCAAAAATACAACAATGAGCAATTGCGCTGGAGTATAACAATGGCTGGGTAAGGCCAGTATACATGTCTATTCTGCACAGGGTACGGACAAGTCCCGTGGGATCCATGCCTGCTTAATTTTAATGAACGTGATGTTGTCCACATTGGCTGTGGACAGGTGGCTGCTCTTGTCTGTGATAACGCCCCCTGCCATTCTAAACACACGTTCAGACAATACACTGGCTGCAGGGCAGGCCAGCACCTCCAAGGCGTAAAGGGCAAGCTGAGGTCATGTGCCCAATTTGGAGACCCAGAAGTTGAAGGGGGGAAAACCCGGCATTCTGTACAAGTAAGCATCTGCAGACATACTGCTCCACCATGTTGCTGAAATGCTGCCTCCTGCTAAGATGTTCCATATCAGCTGGTGGTGCTGTTTGTTGTGGCGTGCTGACAAAGCTTTTCCATATTTCGGCCATGCTAACACTGCCTTCTGAGGTGCTGTTGGTGCCCCAGCTGCGTTGGCGACCTCTTCCTCGTCCTCTTCCTTCGCCTTGTGCTTCCACTGTGCCACCGCTGTCAGGTGGGAATGCAACCGGCAGCGCGTCTACCAGCGTGCGCTTGTACTTGCGCATCTTACGATCATGCTCCAGTGATGGAATTAAGGATGGTGTGTTGTCCTTGTAATGGGGATCCAGCAGCGTGGCCACCCAGTAATCAGCACAAGTTAGAATGTGGGCAACTCGGCGGGCGTTGGTCGTTGCGTAAAAACTGCAGCATGTAATCGCTCATGTGTGCCAGGCTGCCCAGAGGTAACGAAAAGCTGTTCTCTGTTGGAGGTGTATCGTCTGTGTCCTCTGTATCCCCCTAGCCACGCACCAGTGATGGCCATGAGCTGGTTTGGGTACCACCCTGCTGTGAACACGGTTCCTCCTCCTCCATCTACTCCTCCTCATCATCCTTCAGAACTGTGCCCTGGTTGGACAATATTGTACCTGGCATTTGTGGATGAAGGAACCCACCCTCGGAGCCACTTGTGAATGACTGGCCAGAAACCCTATGAAATGATCCCTCTTCCTCCTCCTCCTCTTGTGCCACATCCTCTTCCATCATCGCCAGAAGCTTTTTTTTCAAGTAGGCATAGAAGTGGGATAGTAACACTGAGAACGGCTTTATCGGCACTGGCCATGTTGGTAGAGTACTCGAGACAGAGCAACAAGGAACACAGGTCTCACATGAAGGCCCAGTCATTGGTGGTGAAGTCGTGCTGTTCCGCAAGACGACTCACCTGTGCGTGCTGCAGCTAAAACTCCACTATCGCCTGCTGCTGCTCGCACAGTCTGGCCAGCATGTGCAAGGTGGAAATCCACCTTGTTGGCACATCGCATATGAGGCGGTGAGCGGGAAGGCCGAAGTTACACTGCAGTGCTGACAGGCGAGCAGCAGCAGGGTGAGAACGCTGAAAGCACGCACAGACAGCCCGCACTTTCTGCAACAGCTCTGACATATCGGGGTAATTTTTAAGGAACCTCTGCACCACCAAATTGAGCACATGCGCCAGGCAAGGGATGTGTGTCAAACCGGCTAGTCCCGGAGCTGCTACGAGATTTTGCCCATTAGCGCACACCACCAGGCCTGGCACCAACCACTCATCGGTCTGTTGGTTCATGCCCGTCCACAGCTCCTGCGTGGTTTTAAAACTGCCTGCTGTCGTTTACCCCTGGCTGTGCCGAACTTGGTGGTGAAGGTGTTACGCTTAACGGATCAGGAGGCGGTAGAGGATGAGGAAGCAGAGTAGGAAGCAACAGGAGGCAAACTGAAGTACCCTGCAATCCTCGGTGGTGGAAGGACATGTGCCAAACTGCTATCCGCCTCAGGCCCAGCCGCCACTGCATTTACCCAGTGTGCTGTTAGGGAGATATAACGTCCCTGACCGTGCTTACTGGTCCACGTTTTCGTAGTTGCACACCTGATTTTGTCCCCACTTGGTTGTGCAGGGAAGTTATGGCTCACCTGGAAAAGTAGTGGCATCTGGACATGATGTACTGTGGGACAGCCACCGCCATAAGGCTTTTAAAACTCTTCTGTCTCCACCAGACGGAATGACTGCATTTCAAAGGCCAGTAATTTTTAAATGCTGGCATTCAGGGCCAGGGATCGCAGGTGGGTAGGGGGGTACTTCCTCTTCTGCTCCAGTGTTTGGGAGATGGCGAGCTGAACGCTTCCGTGGGACATTGTGGAGATGCTTGGTGACCCAGGTGGTGGTGTTGCTGGCAGATCCTCTGTTTGCGGGGTGGCAGGTGCCACTGACACTCCAGAGGTGGATGAAGAGGCTGAGACTGCAGCAGAAGAGGAAGCAGGAGGAGCCAGAGACCTTTCTTGGTTTTTGAGGTGTCTACTCCACTGCAGCTTGTGCTTTGCACTTAGATGCCTGGTCATGCTGGTTGTGCTCAGGTTGAGAACGTTTATGCCTCGCTTTAGGCTCTGATTGCACAGTGTGTTAACCACTCGTGTCTTGTCGTCAGCACATTGTCTGAAGACTCCTTGGAGCTGGCTTTGGTGTGCTCTGTCCCTTGCTGCATTCGGCAGTAGCAGGCGCACTGTCTAGAGGACGGCCGCTCCGCTTTTGCACCCTGCTCCCTCTTCTACTGTGCTGGTGGCTCTGTGTGACCGCCGCCTCTTCCTCCAAACTACACGGGTTACTCGCATGACCTTGATTCGATGTGGGGTCGAGGACCTCATCGTCCTCCACATCATCTTCCACCCAGTCTTCACCCCAGCCCTCCTTGTCGGTCTGCACACTGCAGAAAGCCACAGCAGTTAGCACCTGTGTTTCGTCATCATCCGATACGTGCTGCGGTGGTCCTCCCATGTACTCATCTTGAAACATAAGTGGTTGGGCATCGGTGCACTTAATCTCTTCCACTTCTGGGGCAGGCCCTGGGAAACCCTGCTAGCAGATTCATCAAAAACAGATGAGACTTCTGCATGACTTGGGGCTCAGACTGCTTGGCTGATTTGTAAGGGGGTGAGGTGTAAGACTGATGGACATCAGCTGCAGGTGCCAACTTTGATCTTTCAGCAGGAAACTGGGTGGGAGACAATGTAAAAGAACTGGAGGCACTGTCAGCAACCCAATCTACTATCGCCTGTACTTGTTCTGGCCTCACCATTCGTAGAGTCGCATTAGGCCCGACCAAATAACGCTGAAGGTTCTGTCGCCTACTTGCACCTGAGGAAGGTGTTTCACTTGTGCGTGTAGCTGCAATAGATTGACCACGTCCTCTCCCTGCAACAGGACCTCCACCAGCAGCACCACGACTGGGGCAAGTCCCTTATTTGACTCTCTCCTCATTCTTTGCAAATTTAGGATCTTGCACAAAATGGGTGTTTTTTTTTATAACAGAATATAACAGCAGTATCTAACGCGTGTATTTTACACTGACAGATGCAGCAATGGCCGCAAATTTAGTATTTTGCCCAAAATGGGTGTTTTTTTTTATAACAAAATATAACAGCAGTATCTAACGCATGTATTTCACACTGAAAGCTGCAGCAAAGGCCACCAATTTCGTATTTTGCCCAAATAGGGTGTTTTTTTAAATAGCAATATATAACAGCAGTATCTAACGCGTGTATTTCACACTGACAGATGCAGCAAAGGCCGCAAATTTTGTATTTTTCAGAAAATGGGTGTTTTTTTCGTAACAGAATATTATGGGAGTATTTCAAGCTTGTATTTCACACTAACAAATGCAGCATAGGCCCAAGATGTAGGGTATTGCCAAAAAATAGGTGTTTTTTTAAAACCAGAATATTATTGCAGCATTTCAAGCTTGTATTTCACACGGACAGATGCAGTAAACGCTGCAAATTTAGTATTTTGCCCAAAATGGGTGTTTTTTTAATAACAGACTATAACAGCAGTATCTAACGCTTGTATTTTACACTGACTGATGCAGCAAAGGCCTCAAATTTTGTATTTTGCCCAAAATGGGTGTTTTTTTAAACCAAGAATATTATTGAAGTATTTCAAGCTTGTATTTCACACTGACAAATGCAGCATAGGCCCCAGATGTAGGGTATTGCCAAAAATGGGTTCTTTTTTTAAACCCAGAATATTATTGCAGCATTTCAAGCTTGTATTTCACACTGACAGATGCAGCAAACACCGCAAATTTAGTATTTTGCCCAAAATGTGATTTTTTTTTTTAAATAACAGAATATAACAGCTGTATCTAACGCTTGTATTTCACACTGACAGATGCAGCAAACGCCGCAAATTTAGTATTTTGCCCAAAATGGGTGTTTTTTTAAACCAAGAATATTATTGCAGTATTTCAAGCTTGTATTTCACACTGACAAATGCAGCAAACACCGCAAATTTAGTATTTTTGACCAAAATGGGTGTTTTTTTATAACAGAATATAACAGCAGTATCTAACGCTTGTATTTCACACTGACAGATGCAGCAAAGGCTGCAAATTTGATATTTTGTCAAAAATTGGTGTTTTTTTAACCCAGAAAATTATTGCAGTATTTCAAGCTTGAATTTCACACTGACAAATGCTGCAAAGGCACCAGATGTAGGGTACTGCCAAAAATGGGTGTTTTTCAAACCCAGAATATTATTGCAGTTGTTCAAGCTTGTATTTCACACTGACAAATACAGCAAACGCCGCAAATTTAGTATTTTGCCCAAAATGGGTGTTTTTTTTTTAAAAATAACAGAATATAACAGCAGTATCTAATGCTTGTATTTCACACTGACAGATCCAGCAAAGGCTGCAAATTTAATATTTTGCCAAAAATGGGTGTTTTTTTAACCCAGAAAATAATTCCAGTATTTCAAGCTTGAATTTCACACTGACAAATGCTGCAAAGGCACCAGATGTAGGATATTGCCAAAAATTGGTGTTTTTTTAAACCCAGATTTTTGTCGCAGTATTTCAAGCTTGTATTTCACACTAACAAATGCAGCATAGGCCCCAGATATAGGGTCTTGCAAAAAATGGGTGATTTTTTTTTAAACCCAGAATATAATTGCAGTATTTCAAGCTTCTATTTGACTGTCACAAATGCACATATGCTGTGCTGGTGCACTGGACTTGCATAAAATGGCCGCCGATGCCCACCTAACTAACAGATGGATAAAAGTTATTTTTATGTGTCACTGGGCTCAGGGCAGGGTAAAAAGATTGTGCACTGCACCCACAAAACAAAATATATGTAGATCGCTGAGTTAACAAGCACTTCTGATTAAAGATTCTTTCCTATTCTCTCCCTCACAGCAGCAGCATCCTATCCCTACACTAATCAGAGCAGAGTGACGTGCAGCGCTAGGTGACTCCAGCTTATATAAAGGTTGGGTCACATGCTGCACTGGCCAATAACAGCCATGTCATTAGTTGGCATGGCTGTGATGGCTTCTAAGGGCACACAAACTAAACGCTTGTTGATTGGCTGCTCTGCACACACCAGCAACTTGGCCAGGTGACGCCGATTCTGCCTCCACGTTCTCACGCCGTTGGTCCTGCAACAATGTTCGCCTCTGCTTCCTTTTCCACTGTGTCCTCAGCCTCCACTGCAGTTTCTCCCTTTCCAAGTGGTGGACTCTTCACCTTTTAGAGAACTGAAGGCTTGTGCTGAGCCAAGGTGGAGAGTCCCAAGCAGTATTTTTTTTTTTGCCAAAAAGACAGTACTAGCCCTGCACACATATGTAGAACAGAAGGTGGGCCAGTCCTTGAGCCTATTGGTGTCAGACCAAAATGCACGGCAGCGCCGACGTGTGGAGCTGTAACTACGGTCAGGGACAATACATGTTCTTTACGGCCCACTAGGTGAATGTTGTTCCTGCACAGCCACACCAGCAACTTGGCCAGGTGATGTTGCTTCCGCCTCCACGTTCTCATGCCGTTGGTCCTGCAACAATGTCCGCCTCTGCTTCCTCATCCTCCACCGTGTCCTCAGCCTACACTGCAGGTACAATTCACAGTGCCCCTCCAGCATACCACATGTGCAGGGCACGGCGGTGTCATGCTGTTCTGCATCTCATTTGCCTGGGTGAATGGAGTCACATAGGGGAAGAACTGCTCCCTGTCCTTTATCAAGAAATCGAATACTGGCTTTCTCTGCGAAAACTCAAAATTGGATTTGAACGGAAAGAACATGGTTTCGGCTCTGCGTCAGGGTGGGCTGAGCCATGCGCCCTGCACAGCACACGTGTTCAATCTGGTTGTCAAGCAGTTCCTGAAGTCTTCCACCCATCTGCAAGTTATCCTAAAATGGCCAGGAAACTTTGCATACACTTCAGCCACTCGTACACTGCAAAGCATACCCTCCATGAGCTGCAGCGGCAGAACGGCATCCCCCAACATAGGCTGATATGCGATGTTTCCACCTGTTGGAATTCCACCCTCCATATTTTGGACCAGGTATATGAACAGAGAAAGGCCATAAACGATTTATTGATGCTCCAAGCAGACAGGAGTACTCCCCTGTGTAATTTCAATGTCAGCCAGTGGCAGGTCATACGTGACACCTGCTCAGGCCCTTTGAGGAGGCCATGTTATTTGTCAGTTGCCAGGACTACAGGATGAACAATGTCATTCCACTGCTTCATGTCCTGGAACAGATGCTGGTAAATCTGTCTGGTCAGGGGACTGGAGACATGGCGCCTAGATCTCATGGCCACATGAGCCCTGTGGGGGCTGAACTGGAGGAGGAGGAGGAGGACATGGAAGCACAAGCAATGTGTAGCAAAATTGATGTTTTTTTCTACACAGGTGACAGGAGAGGAGGAGCAGGAGCAGCCAGAGGATCTACAGGGTGATGAGAAAGGCGAGGCAGAGGACCCAGACACACCGTGGCAGTAGGCAGTGGAGCTGGAGGCAGGGAGTCCCTCAAAGTCACTTGCACAAATGTCCTGATGCATGCTCACTTTCTTGCGTAGTGACAGACGAATTGTCACCATTCGGCAGAGGGATGACTTCTGGCTCCCCACCTTGTTGGACCCTCGCTACCAGTCCAAAATGGTGACCTTTTTTACACGCTCTGAGAGGGAGGACAAACTGAACTACTGTAGAGACATTCTATGTAGTCAGTTGGCCGCTGCCTATCTGCGCAATCGTCCATCCTCTTACAGGTCTCACCGTGGGGGCCCTCTGCTCTCACGTTTCTCTGCCATGGCTGCTGTGACAGGGTGTGGGGGTAGAAGCAGTTCCACCTCCATCATCAGCAACTTGAGTTTTTTACCTGCCTAGTGAAGAAACCATTCATCAGCAGCAGCTAGACCTGGAGCAGGACCTGAACCAGAAGGTGGTGGCATACTTGCACAGCACCCTGACATGCCACATTAAAGATCCGCTGGACTACTGAGCAGAAAAAATGGATTTGTGGCCGTAACTGGCAAATTTTTCCCTGGAAAAGCTGTCCTGCCCGGCCAGTAGTGTAGCATCAGAGCTGGTGTTTAGTGCGGTGGGGGCCATAGTTACCCCAAGAAGACCTCGCCTGTCCACCCAAAATGGGGAGAGACTGATCTTTGTCAAGATGAATCAGGCGTGGACCAGCCAGGATTTCCACCCACCAATGCCTGATGCATCAGACTAGATCATCCGCCTGATGCCACACATCTGATGCCAAGTGCTCCTTCTTTCACCCATCATCTTCAGATTGGTACTGTTATTGCCACCAACCTCCCCACTCTGTCACCGGGTCACTCTGTGGTCTCCTGATGCTGCTGCCACCTCCACATTATGTCACTTTGCCACTCAGTGGTCTCCTGATGCTGCTGCCACCACCACACTATGTCACCTTGCCACTCTGAGGTCTCCAGATGCTGCTGCCATCTCCACACTATGTCACCTTGCCACTCTGTGGTCTCCTGATGCTGCTGCCACCTCCACACTATGTCACCTTGCCACTCTGTGGTCTCCTGATGCTGCTGCCACCTCGACACTCTGTCATTGTGCCACTCTGTGGCCTCCTGAGGATGCTGCTGCCACCTCCACACTCTGTCATTGTGCCACCCTGTGGCCTCCTCCTGATGCTGCTGCTGCCACCTCCACACTCTGTCATTGTGCCATTCTGTGGCCTCCTGATGCTGCTGCTACTTCCACACTGTCATTGTGCCACCCTGTGGCATCCTCCTGATGCTGCTGTCACCTCCACACTGTCTTTGTACCACCCTGTGGCCTCCTTCTGATGCTGCTGCCGCCACCTCCACACTCTGTCTTTGTACCACCCTGTGGCCTCCTTCTGATGCTGCTGCCGCCACCTCCACACACTGTCATTGGGCCACTCTGTGGTCTCCTCATGCTGCTTCCACCTCACCACTATGTCATAAGGCCACTCTGTGTACTTTTCATGCTGTTCCCACCCTCCCCACTTCATGACTGGGCCACTATTTTGCCTTTCAGCCTGGCTGACATCATCATTTATTTGACCCTTCTTCTGATCTGTTATATCTGTAAGGCCTGCATGACATGGTTCCCAATTTGCATCAGAATTGGCTTATGATTTGGCTCCTCCTGAGGAAGCGATTACACGCGAAACGTGCGTCGAGGAGCACCATCACCCTTTTATTGCCTATCTTCCAATCGGTATGTTGCCATCTATGTTGCATCTGTAGTTAGCGAGTATACATGTTAGTTACTTTTGTGCTTACTCTATGCATTGGGCACTTTTTGGCATACCAGTACATTCACATGCACTCTATACAGACCCGACCGCCATACCCTGTACTTGGGATTTGCTACTATCATCTTCATAGGTCGCTATATTGTTGCATTTTATCACAGTTGAAGAGCTTTTATCTGAGGTGATGTGCCACTGTGTTCTTTTCCCCCCTTATTCACAATCAAGTACTGTGAATATAATTTTTATTACTTGTTGTTAATAAACATTACATTTTATGATTCATTATTGGTGTGTTATGCACTCTTTTCTGTGGTTGTTCTATTAATTAGGAGTGTGCCGTTTATTTGAGACCGCATGGTGATCCTTTTTCTGATCTGTCATAAGGAAGGAAAAATGAGATGCACAACGGGATCTTGCCTATGTAACATCTGTAAGGCCTGCATGACATGGTTCCCAATTTGCATCAGAATTGGCTTATGATTTGGTAGCCAAAAGCAGGAGTGGGTAGAAAACACAGAATACATGCAAATATTCCAATAACGTGTCATATCTGTTTTGGATCCACTCCAGTTTTTTTGGGCTTTAGCAATACTGATGGATTACTGACCAAATGCTGACTAAGTGAAGGTGGATGCTCAACAGACAGGATCCGTTTTTTGGGTGTTATTGTTCTGACGGATTAGAGGAAGGGCAAAATAATCAGTGACGTCAACACAAACTTACTGCTGACACCCTGTCCACTCTGTCAGGGAGGCTCTACTTGTATAAGCGTTTAATAGAACAGGTTCTGTAGACATCTATGTGGAATTAGCTGACAACGGTGTAAAAGGAGTGTGCTTCTTCTTGACGCTAACATTGACCTGTAAGGTTGAGTTCACACTTGAGTTATTTGGTCAGTTTTGGCCCCGTAACTGCCCAAATAAGTGAAGTGTGCAGTGACTTTAAGAGTGACACCTGTCATCTGTATGTCATACTGACAGTATTGTTTCACTTCCATAGCAGACTCCCTATGAGTGTTACTGCAAGGCACAGTGTTCTACACCACTATAAAGGCTCTATGCAGCCAGGAAATAGCTGTTTAACGCGATTCGCCACAAATACATTCGGATCGAACCAACTTTTTTCAAAAAATTTGGCGAACCGGCCATATCTAATTTTTGAGAAATTCGCTCATCTCTAGCTATAACACGAGAAATTAAGGAAAAGTCAACAATCTCCAAGCTAAATGTTTAACCTGTCTAACTTGGGGACTGCCGTCATGCTCCTGAAAATCTGGACAACTTTCGTTTTTTGCAGATATATTGCACTGTTTAAATGATTTGTCAAGAGAATATTCCCATAATATGTCTATACCAGACAATCTGGACATAAAATGAGGGAATAGGTTAGAGGTTTGAGCTTTGAGGTTTAGAGAAAACTCTCTTGGGAGACATCAGTGATACTTTTAACTCTTCTCCTTAGTGGATATTTTCTTTAGACTGTGACCATGATCTAAAAGCTGTGTTGAAGGACTCAAGGGCACAATACAGCTAAATCCTGTGAATTTGCTGGTTAGCGCATGTACCTGTTGCTATGACAACTTGTAACTAATGTTGACAACCATGTAATAGAACATCAGAGAGTATACCTTTAAGCTTTAACACCCATGGACAAAATGTGTATCGCATTTGCATTAGAAAGAAAGTTAGTGAAAGATCTTAGCATGAAACTAGAACTTACAATGAAAGGGGCTACTTGTGAATTATTATACAAATTTGTCACAATCTGCAGTGACCTCATATTGGATAAATGTAATGAGGTCAGTGAATATCAAGCATCCTGCAGTTTCCATGGAAAAAAAGGACTGCTCTGCATTGTATATATTATGTGAAAATCCTGTTTACATGACATAAATCAGATCAACATATGCCTATTATTCACTGACAATTTCACGAAGCTGAATTTGGTACACAATCAAAAAAAACTCATAAAATAGTGGGAACATTTTCTAATAATATATTCTGCAAGTTTTTATTGTAGGCATTACACAACACAAAGGGCAAAGCTGAAAAGTGAAAGTTAAAAGTGTGCCAATTAAAGCGTACTTAAACTTTTAATTTATTTTTTACAATTTAATAGTATAGGTGGTAGTAGTGAACTTTATAATATATTTTATCAAACAAAAGTCCCTGTTTCTACGTTTATTACCCTCCCCCTGCACTGATCATTGTGAATTGACTGATCAAGGCTGTACACAGAAGAGATCGGCTTACAGACAGAGAGCAGAGGCATCAGACTCAGCTGCAGCATCCAGTGAGTGATTTATTTCACCCCAGAGCTGGATAATGTTTCACTAGAGAGAGGTAAATCACTTGGTAGAAGCCCCAGCCATGTCTGGTCTCTGCAGCACATCCTCCCCTCTCCATAGATATACACATCTCAGTGCATAGATGTGCTCAGTCATTTCACATACAGTGACCAGTGAAGGGTCTGGTGGGGGGGAAGAGTGCAGATACAGGCACTTTTCTTTGATAAAAAAAAATTACAAAGTTCTCTATTATTACCTATACTATTGAATTATGAAAAACAAAAGTATAGGTTGGCTTAGATATGTGGTCAGCATAATATTCATGCAACACACCAAAATTAGTAACATGAGGCCAAAGTTCGATACAAATAATAATTACATTAATTAATCCATAAAGATGTTTTATTACAAATAAAAAGATGTATTGCTCACCAAACCCACAAAGACAAACACATCCTTTATCCCCATAGTCCTCTCTTCTTCAGCTTTCACACTCACTGTCTCCAAACTCCACTCTATTGGGTCCTCATTGAGGTCAAATTTCCCAAGGCTGCACAACCTATTGATCTGACTCCAGGGGGAAATGGAGAAACTAAAATGGGGGGAAAAGACCAAGTAGATTCTGGTTAAAACAGTATCCCTAAATCCCTTCTATTGTTGCTTAAACTTACAGACTAAGTATCTTGTACATAGGCACGTAGAATAAAAGCTTACAGTGCCAGACCTGTTTCTCCATTCTGGCTTCGTTCTACTCTGCAGTGAGGAACCAGAGACAGATTGAAATAGTGAGCATGCAAGCTAAAGATGTTGAAACAGAGAGTACTATGGGAATAGGGGATATTAATGTGGTGGGTGTGGTGAGCAAACCCCCATAAGAAAAACTAGTGATGTCTGTGTATGGACATTATTTTGAGGCGGAAAGGGTAAATATCTGCAATTACCTTATAATAACAACATCTTTCATTAATGTCTCCTGTCCCTTTCCACTGCTCCCTCAAAAGACCGTTGCTATGGCTCATCTGTCTCCGGCTAGGAAGACAGAGTGGCGGTCCTTCACACTGCATGCCTGCATTAGGCTTCAGAGTGAGGAGGCGTGTCTCTCAGTAATCCAATCTGATTGGCTGGCAGGAAGCTGCTGGCTACAGCAAGTTTGTATGTGACCTGAGGGAATGCAGTTTTGGCTTCAGAGAACTGGCAGAGGAGCCATCTTGAGAAGATCCCCATAGTGTAGGATTCAAAACAGCCGTAACTAAGGGGAAAAGTCAAGGAGAACAGTGGTAAGTGAAAAAAAAAAAAAAAGATTGCTTTATGCATAATGCTGCTGCAGCAGTAACATATGCTAAACTTGATTATTTTTTTTATGAAAATATGACAGTTATCCTTTAACTCTGACACAGATGCTCCTCTGGTACCCTCCAGACTGTTTAGAAGCTGCCAGCAATGATGTGCTGTACCAGCACATCATTGCTGCAGCCAATCAGTGACCTCAGCAGTCATATGAATTACTTACTGCCTTTAATAATGTCCATACTGTTTTCTTTTGCAGCTGGAATCTGATATGAAAATTTTCTGTTAAAAAAAGGGAGAAGGGAGTTTACAAAGAGTAAGTGCCATTTTTCTTGTTATTTGATTTTGGCTTGAGTTATGGAGATCTACAATACTTGTCCTGAAATATTCACCTACCACATGAGCACTAAAAACCAAAGCTTTCCATTGTAATCCATTTGTAAGTCTGCAGGCCATGGCCAATAGATGGCACATCCATGTCTTTGAATTTTTGTGGATATATGAATGCATCTTATTCCTGACTAGGGGAAAGAGAAATATGGGCACTGCTTCCCAGTTCTGAAGTGAAAAAAATGTTCCCTATTTAGAACCTTAAAATGTAGTGTTGTTAAAGAACAACTAGAGAATGGTTAATAATATTAATTTAGTTGCAGAAAAAAGTAGGAGCACACAGTCTATAGCATTCAGTAGATCTGTAATGTCATATTAAAGAGGACCTGTCAGCATATTAAAAAATTTGAATATCACTGCTTTTGCGAGCATAGCATTCTTGAGATATGCGCCTTTAATCTTACAGTGCCTAATATGCCATAGAAGTGGCAACCACTTTGCTTCTCTGCAAGTGACTCTACTCTACTGCTACTGTGATGCTGGCCAATCATTATGGACAGCATCAAAGCAGCCTGCTGTAGCGTGATCCTACAAGATATTGTATATCTTGCAAGACTACACATTTTACTAACTTCAGGCTGAGCTACAGGCTTTTCTCTGTAGTGGTGGCATTGGGAATGTGTCACTTAGGATGTTTTGTCTGAAATTAGTATACAGCATATAGATTCGCAATATTTGCTTTATCCCAAGAGATGATGCTGCAGCAGGTCCAAAGCTGTCAGAAATGATTGGACAGCATCAGAGCGGGAAAGAAACCTCCCATTGCAGAGAAGCAAAATGATTGCCACCTCCATGGCTAACCACTTCTGATTTTCACATTGGACGTCGTAAGTTGAGAGAGAAAGTTCTCCTGGCAATCGGAAACTTTCTATTCAGGCCAAATGTATTCAGACCTAGTGTTGATCGAGCATGCTCGGCCGAACACCAGTTCGGCTCGAGCATCTCGTTGCTTGGCACATGGTGGTATTCGACCGAATACCGCATGTGCTCAAGCGCAATGCACAAGTCTCCTCCCCGCAGATTTGTTGGCTGCGTAGCAGCCAATTAACATGCAGGTGGGTACTGCCCTTCACTGTAATGCCGTAGCCATGTTGGTTACTGGCATTAAAGGGATTGTCTGGCCTGAACGCGTCATCGGGGACTATATAGTGTTAGTCAGGGAGAGTGTGTTAGTCAGGGAGAGCTGTGCTGAAGAAGGGAAAGATGAAAAACCTGTCAGAGACCCAAAAGTCCTTTTAAGGACTATAGTTGTGTGTGGCAGCAGCAATACATATTTTTTGCGAAATCTGCGCTAAATTGCTAAAACTTTACAGACCCAAAAGTTCTTTTTAAGGACTGTTATGTGTGGCAACAATATCCTGTGCTAAATAGCGTGCAATAGTTAGGCCGCTGCAGACAGCTACATTGTCTGCGCTACATCTCCTGTGTAACATGTGCGCATCCCAAAAATATCTGTGACATCCAGTGTACTTTTTCCGTAGACGGTGTCCGCTGCGGACAGTGATATTAGCTGCGCTACATCTCCTGTGTAACGTGTGCACATCCAAAAAAATATCAGTGACATCCAGTGTACTTTTTCTGTAGACGGTGTTCGCTGCGGACAGTGACATTACCTGGGGTACATGTCCTGTGTAAAGTTTCCACATCCAAAATACCGGTGACATTCCCTGAAATTTTATATTAGCCACTGCTGACATCAGCGACATTATCTGCGGTATATCTCCTGTGTGACGTTTCTATATCCCAAATACCTTTTTAAAAAATTTTGTGCATAGCCTTAAAAATCCTATGCTACTGTATGTGTGACATACTTTCAAGCATATATAACATTTAATATGAAGAAGGCGAGCAGTAAGGGACAGGGAAGTGGGCATGATGCTGATGGTGCACGCAGAGGCCGTGGCCCTGGGCACGTTGAAACTGTGCCTGCTGCCAGAGCACAAGAAAAACAATCATCCACGATATCTAGCTTCATGTCCCAGTTTGCAGGGCGGCGCATGACAACGCTCTCGAATTCAGACCAGTGCGACCAGGTGGTCGGTTGGATTGCAGAAGATAATGCTTCCAGTCAGTTAAGCACCACCCTGTCTTCCACCAAGTCCAGTCTCAGTAGCCAAGAGTCTGGTCAACACAATACTCACCCCGATCATCCTTCCTCCCACCATGGAGAGTCTTGCCAAACAAATGATACAACAATCGGATATTCCAAGGAGCTATTTTAAGCGCAATTCCTTATTTTGGGCCTCTTAACAAGCCCGCTTGAAGGGGGACATGATATCTTTTGCCCTGATTCCCAAACTCTTGAGCATCCACAGTCACAAGAAGATGACAATTGGAAACGACAATTAGTGTCTCAAGAGGTTGATGATGAGGATGAGACACAGTTGTCAATAACTAAGGATGTTGTTAGGTCAACAAGTCAGGAGGATGAGCAAAGTAAGGAAGTGGAGGAGGAGGTGGTGGACGATAAATTCACTGACCCAACCTGGGAACATGGCAAGCCGAGCGAGGACAGCAGTACAGAGGGGGGGGGGGGGGGGGGCGTGATCCGCAGCACCGCAACAGGCTGGAAGAGGCAGTGGGGTGGCAAAAGGAAGAAGGCGGGCCACGCCAAACAGGCCCAGGGGTAGATGTTCCGCAGTCTGGCACTTTTTGGAGGAAAGTGCAGACAACAAAAGAATTGTAATTTGCAACATGTGCCATACAAAAATGAGCAGGTTTGTGAACACTAGCAACCTCACCTCCACCAGCATGATCCGCCACATGGCATAAAAGCACCGTAATAGGTGGGTCAAACGTCTTGGTCCACAATCTGTGTCTGCGGGTCACACCACTGCCTCCTCTTTCCCTGTGTTACATGCTGGCCAATCCCCTGTCGAAGGTGCAGGCTCGGATGCCTCCCGCCCTGCATCTGGACCTTTGCAAGCACCATCAGCGACCGCATCCACTTCCGTGTCCCAGTGCAGTGTACAAATGTCCTTACCCCAGGCATTTGAAAGCAAGCGCAAATACCCAGACACCCACCCACAGGCCATAGCACTAAATGCGTTTCTTTCCAAATTACTGGCCCTGGAAATATGGCCATTTAGGCTTGTGGACCCTGAGGCCTTTCGGAGCCTGATGTCGGTGGCTGTCCCTCGTTGCGCAGTCCCGAGCCGCCACTATTTTTCACGGTGTGCCGTGCCCACCTTACACCGGCATGTGTTCCGTAACATCACCCGTGCCCTAACCAACGCAGTTACTGGGAAGGTCCACTTAACCACTGACACATGAACAAGGGCTTTTGGCCAGGGTCGCTACATTTCCCCGACGGCACACTGGGTGAATGTTGTGGAAGCCGGGAGCGAGTCGTACCCTGGGATGGCACAGATGCTACCCACGCCAATGATTGCGGGCCCTACTTCCATCAGGGTTTCCGCCACCACCTATGTTAGTGGCTCCAACCCCCACTTCTCCTCCTACGCCTCCTCCTCCACTTTCACCTCAGAATTATCCTCTTGCAGCACCCATCAGTCATCAGTCGGTAGCTGGAATCAGTGTAGCACTGCAGTGGGGAAGCGTCAACAGGCCATGCTTAAACTGATATGCTTAGGTGACAAACAGCACAATGCCGCAGAGCTGTGGCACGGGATTAGAGACCAGACTGAGCTGTGGCTCTCACCACTCAACCTAGAACCAGGCATGGTTGTGTCTGATATCCCATGCCTAGCCCACGTCTTCAACTTAGTGGTTCAGTGGTTTCTAAAAACCTACCTCAATTTGCCTGAGCTACTGTTGAAGGTGCGCTGCATGGGTGCACATTTCCGCAAGTCATCGACAGCTTCTGCTAGTCTGTCAACGCTGCATCAGCGCTTACAATTGCCAGCTCACCGACTTTTGTGCGACGTGAGCACGCACTGGAAATCCACGTTCTAAATGTTGGCCAGTCTTTGTGAGCAGCAGAGGGCAATAGTGGAATACCAGCTGCAACATGGTCGTGGCCTTTCCAGTCAGCTTCTGCTCTTCACAAGCGAAGAGTGGGCATGTATGTCTGACCTCTGTGAGGTTTTAAGACACTTTGAGGAATCAAAACAGATGGTGAGCGGCGATAATGCTATTATCAGCGTCACCATCCCACTTCTGTGTCTACTCAAACGTTCGCTGCTTTTGAGTGAAAGTAGAAATGGGGGAAGACATTACATAGGGTGATAGCCAAACCCCCTAAGTTCGTCTTCTCAGCACAAATTGGATGATGATGAAAATGATGAGCAGGAGGAGGAGGAGCAGGAGACGGTTGCCTCCGCTACAAAGGGTAGTACCCAAAAAGTTCAATCCCATCTGTTCAGCGTGGATGCATTTTACGCATTTTGGACAACACCGATTACAGGTTGTTCACCCTTCTTGACCCCCGCTACAAAGAGAACTTCTCATCTCCCATTCATGTGGTGGAGAGGACGAGCAAAATGGTGCAATGCCAGAGGGTCCTTGTGGAAAAATTGCTCAAAAAATTTCCAGCTGACAACGCTGGTGGCAGAGTACGTAGTTCCTTGGGCAACTGAGGAGGGGAGATGAGGGGAACACACAGCAGTTCCAGCAGAGGCAGGGCCACACTCTCCAAAGCCTGGGACAGTTTCATGACACCCTGCCAGCATCCTCACCCTAATGCATGGCCTAGTGTCACAAGGAGGGAAACATTTTGGAAGATGGTGAAGGAGTAAGTAGCAGACCGTGTCAGCGTCCTCAATGATCCCTTTGTGCCTTACAATTACTGGGTGTCCAAGCTGCCGCCAGCGTTTTGGCGGAGCGGGTATTTAGTGCTGCTGGAGGCATAATAACTGATAAGCACATCCGCCTGTCAACTGAAAATGCTGACGGGTTGACTCTTATCAGAATGAACAATGCCTGGATTGCCCCTGACTTCTCTACTCCATCAGAGGAAAGCGGCTGAACATAAAGGCACTTTACATGTGTTTTTTTTATAGTGTACTGAATACACTGTATTCCCATACACCCCATCTACCACAAAAAAGGGTATATGGTTCAATCTTCCTTTTCTCATCTTCCTCCTCTTCCATCATATCAACATGCTTATTAGTCTGCCCTCACTCCTAATATTGTAGAGCAGGGGTGTCAAACTCAAATTCATCGGGGGCCGCATCAGCAGTTTGGTCACCCTCAAAGGGCCGGTTGTATCTGTAGGACTATGTGTCCACTCTTTATTATCATAAATTATTGTCACTGCATTCAATTATTACTGTTTTTTGTAATAATGTAAGTAATAACTAGCTCTGAAAGCTTGACCTGCAAGCGCTGACTGGGGTCACATAGCATTATACTGATTTATGATGCTATGTAACCCTTACAGTTCTGGAATGTGTTGGATAACACTGACATAATGCTGTCAGTGTTATCCAACACATTCCAGAACTGTAAGGGTTACCGTATTTTTCGCCCTATAAGACGCACCTAGGTTTTTGAGGAGGAAAATAAGAAAAAAACTATTTTGAACCGAAAGGTGTGCTTTTGGTGGGTTTTGAACTAATTGTGGTCTGTGGGTGACGCACTGTTATGGGGGATCTGTGGGTGACGCACTGTTATGGGGGATCTGTGGGTGACGCACTGTTATGGGGGATCTGTGGGTGACGCACTGTTATGGGGGATCTGTGGGTGACGCACTGTTATGGGGGATCTGTGGGTGACGCACTGTTATGGGGGATCTGTGGGTGACGCACTGTTATGGGGGATCTGTGGGTGACGCACTGTTATGGGGGATCTGTGGGTGACACTTATGGGGGATCTGTGGGTGACACTTATGGGGGATCTGTGGGTGACACATATATAGAATCTTATGCTATGTGTCATCCACAGATCCCCTCCATAAGTGTCCCTGTAGTGAATGACCCTCAATACACGGGCTAGGGGCCGGCATCTGCTTTTATAATGACAGCGGGGCCCATGCAGTGACTATTCTACTACACGGGCCCTGCTCACTGTATAATCGTATCTCTAATAGTTAATGGTTACCGTATGTATATAATCGCATAAGGGGCGCTGTGTATTACCGGTACTTACAACTACAAGCGCTCGCCGAGAGGAGGCAGGAGGCAGGCTGGGAGGACAGGCGCTGGCAGCCGGAGTCATACGTCATGCGCCCACGCCGCCTGCTTCATTCATAAAGTGGGCGGCGCAGGCGCGTGACGTATGACTCACACTGCCAGCGCCTGTCCTCCCGGCCTGCCTCCTCCCTCCTCTCGGCGAGCACTTGTAGTTGTAAGTACCAGTAATACACAGCGCTCCTTATGCGATTATATACATACGATAGCCATTAACTATTAGAGATACGATTATACAGTGAGCGGGGCCCATGTAGTAGAATAAAGTCACTGCACGGGCCCCGCTGTCATTATAAAAGCAGATGCCGGCCCCCAGCCCCTCCTCCCTCACAGCTGATACACCCGATACAGGAGCCGGGAGGAGCGGGGGCCGCCTGCAGGAAGTGATAATAAAAGGTGAAGGCTGGTGGCCGGCAGCGGCTACGCGGGCCACATGACGAGGATCAGCTCACCAGCAGGCCATCATCTACAATCTTTTAGAGGGCCAGCTCACCTGCAGGCCCTTGCATGTAATGTTTTAGAGGGTCAGTTCACCAGCAGGCCCTCACCTACAATCTTTTAGAGGGTTAGCTCACCTGCAGGCCCTCACATGTAATGTTTTTGAGTGTCAGCTCACAAGCAGGCCCTCGCCCATAATGTTTTACAGGGTCAGATCACCAGCAGCCCCTCGCCCTTAATTTTTTCAATGATTAGCTAAACAGCAGGCACTCGCCCATAATTTTTTCGATACCCAGATCAGCAGCAGGCCCTCGTCCGTAATGTGTCAGAGGGTCACAAGCAGGCCCATGCTCCTAATGTTTGTGAGGGTCACCAGCAAGCCATCAATCATAATTTTTCAAGGGTGTATAATGCCCTCCTTTATGTAAAATTAAGGGTGTATTGAAGTGCCTCTTCTGTGTAATTTTTGGCAGCACTTGCACTTTATATACAAGTAAATATACAGGAAAGCATGTTTTCTAACAATTTTTCCTCTAAAAACGATTTTATCTTCGGTTTTGTGTGTATTATTGTCTGTAAAAGTGGCATACTACTCGGACAACATCGTTCCCAACAGCGACCTGGGAGTCCAAGATGCATCCAGACATCCTCCCCATGCCGTTCCCGAACCATTTCAGTGGTGTTTCCATCAATTTCTGAGCTTTTCTTATGAACCAGACACCTTCCCCGTCTTCAGAGCAGGGGGAGCCTGGTTTAATGGGTTCTCCCATTGATTTCCATTGTGCTCGGTAGAGGACCTGAGCATCCCGAGGTGTTCAACCTGAGAACCCGGACACTTTGGTGCTCGATCAACACTATTCAGCTATTCAGACCCAACTCGATTCAGTTGGCCTTTCCATGAAATAACAATTCTATAATAACTTTTCTTGGATAAAAGTAATGATACCACTTGTCAATTTTTTCAAGTATTTACAGGAGGAATGGACCAATGCATAGTACACAAAAGATATGCCAGGAGTGATTATAGCTCACTGGCTCAAGTCAGAGTAGCCAAGTGAAGGCTCCTCTTTATAAAGTGCAGCAAATTGTTAAGCAGGTCTGGACTTAACCGGATGCTCTCTTTAATAATCTATATGCTATTCTCAAAAACAGGTTGGTTTGCATTCATTGTACTCAGCAGATAAGAGCTTATATAGTCTTCTTGGCAATTTCCAATGAAAAAAGAAAAAGCAAATAGCGGCACTCACCAAATTCCACATCCGGCACTTTATTATTCATTAACAACCAAACAATAAAGAATAAAGTGCCAGATTTGGAATTTGGTGAGTGCAGCTGTTTGTTTTTTTCTATTTTCCTTGGAAGTTCACTTGGAAATTATTTGGATAAGCACCAGCAGAGTTCTCGGGCCGTAAGTGCCGCCTCTAGTGGATGGTTTGCGTACATGTAGTTTTGACCCATTCTTATCACAGTCTTCTTGGCAAGAGAACTCCCCAACTAAGACAACCTTTATAGCACTGATTTCCTGTACTTGTTTTTTTTTTTCTCGTGAAGTACATTTTAACACACTCAAAGCTTTTCTAAAATGAGTATATCTTTATCTGTTACGATATTATGCATCATATACATATAGCGCTCAATTTAGGTGTTGTCACGGTCCTTCGTGTGAGAGGTGAGAAGATCGGATAGACTTGCTGCACGTGAGGCTATTTGACAGGTCTCTCTGTTTTCCTCTATTTATGTTGTTGTTTGGCAGGATCTCACCTCTCCTCAGGTGCCGCTCGTTATCAGTGATGAGGCTCTATTTAGATCTGCCTCACACTGCTGACCATGCGGTTGATAGTTTCTGCTTGGAGTTGCTAGTGCTGGTTTGTCTTGGATCTCCTGCTTCTCCATACATCTCTAAGCCAAGTTCTTGTTCCCTTCACTGTTTCTTATCTAGTGTGTGTTGTTTCTAGACTTCAAGGAGACGCAGATTCCTTCATTCTGGAAGGAACCAGCTGTCTTATCCCCTGCTACCTATACTAGGGCTCGTCAGTTTTAGCAGGGCTTTAGGTATCCCGTCTATGAGCATTTTTACCATCAGGATCTGCTCGTACTGGCAGGAGTTAGGGAAAGGCCTAGGGATTACTAGGAGTTCAGCATCCCTCTTCCTTAGCTAGATTGTTGTCTATTCGTTGTGGTGTGTATTTAGTGTTTTCCCTTCCCCTTAACCTGTGACAGATGTATAGCTTTATCTATTATATTATACATCATATACCCATAGCACTCAATTTAGGTCACTGATGTTATAGGACTACACATGCTAATAATGAATGAATGCATGCATATATTTATTATTTAAAGGGAACCTGTCACCGGGATTTTGTGTATAGAGCTGAGGACATGGGTTGCTAGATGGCCGCTAGCACATCCATAATACCCAGTCCCCATAGCTCTGAGTGCTTTTATTGTGTAAAAAAAAACGATTTGATACATATGCAAATTAACCTGAGATGAGTCCTGTCCCAGAGATGAGTCAGGGACAGGACACATCTCAGGTTCATTTGCATATGTATCAAATCGTTTTTTGTTTTTTTTTACACAATAAAAGCACACAGAGCTATGGGGACTGGGTATTGCGGATGTGCTAGCGGCCATCTAGCATCCCATGTCCTCAGCTTTATACCCAAAATCCAGGTGACAGGTTCCCTTTAAGCTCTGTCCTGCTTTGTCATGCAACATCACACGCTAGAATGCACACTCATGTTTATACCTGCTCTCTTAATCCCTTTCACTCACTTCCTTCTTCCTAGCCAAGTAAAAAAAAAAACATCTTAAAGAGGCATTTCAAATATTTTTTACTCACTTTTTAATTCTTGGCTTAAAACATTTGAATACAGTTTCTGCTACATTAAGAGTAACACAGCCTTTCATCCACAGATAATTTTTGTAAAGACCAGGGGAGGACACTGACCCCAGTGGCCCACTGTGCAAGAAGTATGTTTGGGGTCCCATCCAGTAACAGAGGATATAATGATTTAATATACATATATGTACACATATGCTGAATACAAGCCACACACATTAGAACACTCTCCCTTCACTGCATCACATCTGGTCAGTGGTAAAGTCTTGGCATGGGATATGTGCATGGGGCTCATCAGTTTTAAAGGGGCTGTCTGGGGAAACAAAATTTTAGTTAAAAGGTACAGGTTGCGTTAAAGATATGAAATAATCATTACTTGCCTGTTCTTTTGCTCCCCACTTCCTAGTCTTGGGCTCAACACATAGGAAATGGCTGGAACTGCCAATACAAACGAACATTGGGTGCAGCATTGAAATGTCTCATCCATTCCTAAATACTTCAATGCGGAGGCTAGTGTCTGGCTGCAGCTGTCATGTGAATAGAAACGTGATGTTTCAGTGGTGGGACTTTCAAAAGGTGTGGTAACTCAGTAATGAGTAGCTCCGCCGTTATTGTTTATCACTTCCAAAATTCGTTTTGGCATGCTTGATGCAAGCGTTTCCATGAGGTGAGTGGGAACATTTCTCCAAGTAGTGAAGACAGACGCACGAAGGCCATCTACTGTCTGGAACTGTTGTCCATTTTTGTAAACTTCCCTTGCCATCCATCCCCAAAGGTTCTCAATTGGATTTACATCAGGGGAACACGCAGGATGGGCCAAAAGAGTGATGTTATTCTCCTGGAAGAAGTCCCTTGTCCTGCGGGCATTGTGTACTGTAGCATTGTCCTGTTGAAAAACCCAGTCGTTACCACACAGACGAGGGCCCTCAGTCATGAGGAATGCTCTCTGCAACATCTGGACATAGCCATCGGCCGTTTGACGCCCCTGCACTTTCTGAAGCTCCATTGTTCCACTGAAGGAAAAAGCACCCCAGACCATTATGGCGCCCCCTCCACTGTGGCGCGTAGAAAAGATCTCAGGTGGGATCTGCTTGTCATGCCAGTAATGTTGGAAACCATCAGGACCATCAAGGTTAAATTTTTTCTCATCAGAGAATAAAACTTTCTTCCACCTTTGAATGTCCCATGTTTGGTGCTCTCTTGCAAAGTCCAAACGAGCAGTTCTGTGGTGTTCAAGGAGACGAGGTCTTTGAAGATGTTTTTTGTTTTTAAAGCCCCTCGGTCTCAGATGCCGTCTGATGGTTATGGGGCTGCAGTCAGCACCAGTAAGGGTCTTAATTTGGGTCGAGGATCGTTCAATTGGATCCTCCGGCTCAGTGCTGGTGAAATATTTTTGGGGTCTTACACTTGAATTTTTTGTTCCATAACCCTCAGGATAATTTAAGAAATTCCAAATGACTGTCTTACTGCGTTCCACCTCAGCAGCGATGGCACACTGTGAGAGACCCTGCTTATGCAGCTCAACAACCCGACCACGTTCAAAAAGGGAGAGTTTTTCTGCCTTTGCCATCACAACGCGTGACTACCTGACAGAAAATGAATCCACATCTTTGCACAGATTTAGCCTTTTAAAGGCATGTGGTCCTAAACTTTTGATCAGCTGAAAAACAGCCTGTTTCAGTATATTCGTTGTTTTCATTAAATGAAATGCTCAAAAAATGTTTTGTCTCACTCCCATTTCTTCTTGTTGCATGTTGAAGCTCTACTTGGAACCTTGTTAAGATCCAGCCATGCTAAATATGATTTTTTGCCAATTTTCAAGTGGTCTTAAATAGAGTTGAGCGAACACCTGGATGTTCGGGTTCGAGAAGTTCGGCCGAACATCCCGGAAATGTTCGGGTTCGGGATCCGAACCCGATCCGAACTTCGTCCCGAACCCGAACCCCATTGAAGTCAATGGGGACCCGAACTTTTCGGCACTAAAACGGCTGTAAAACAGCCCAGGAAAGGGCTAGAGGGCTGCAAAAGGCAGCAACATGTAGGTAAATCCCCTGCAAACAAATGTGGATAGGGAAATTAATTAAAATAAAAATTAAATAAATAAAAATTAACCAAAATCAATTGGAGAGAGGTTCCATAGCAGAGAATCTGGCTTCCCGTCACCCACCACTGGAACAGTCCATTCTCAGATATTTAGGCCCCGGCACCCAGGCAGAGGAGAGAGGTCCCGTAACAGAGAATCTGTCTTCATGTCAGCAGAGAATTAGTCTGCATGTCATAGCAGAGAATGAGGCTTCACGTCAGCCACCACTGCAACAGTCCATTGGCATATATTTAGGCCTAGCACACAGGCAGAGGAGAGAGGTCCCGTAACAGAGAATCTGGCTTCATGTCAGCAGAGAATCAGTCTGCATGTCATAGCAGAGAATGAGGCTTCACGTCAGCCACCACTGCAACAGTCCATTGGCATATATTTAGGCCCAGCACACACACAGGCAGAGGAGAGAGGTCCCGTAACAGAGAATCTGGCTTCATGTCAGCAGAGAATCAGTCTGCATGTCATAGCAGAGAATGAGGCTTCACGTCAGCCACCACTGCAACAGTCCATTGGCATATATTTAGGCCCAGCACACACACAGGCAGAGGAGAGAGGTCCCGTAACAGAGAATCTGGCTTCATGTCAGCAGAGAATCAGTCTGCATGTCATAGCAGAGAATGAGGCTTCACGTCAGCCACCACTGCAACAGTCCATTGGCATATATTTAGGCCCAGCACACACACAGGCAGAGGAGAGAGGTCCCGTAACAGAGAATCTGTCTTCATGTCAGCAGAGAATTAGTCTGCATGTCATAGCAGAGAATGAGGCTTCACGTCACCCACCACTGCAACAGTCCATTGGCATATATTTAGGCCTAGCACACAGGCAGAGCAGAGAGGTCCCGTAACAGACAATCTGGCTTCATGACAGCAGAGAATCAGTCTGCATGTCATAGCAGAGAATGAGGCTTCACGTCACCCACCACTGCAACAGTCCATTGGCATATATTTAGGCCTAGCACACAGGCAGAGCAGAGAGGTCCCGTAACAGACAATCTGGCTTCATGTCAGCAGAGAATCAGTCTGCATGTCATAGCAGAGAATGAGGCTTCACGTCACCCACCACTGCAACAGTCCATTGGCATATATTTAGGCCTAGCACACAGGCAGAGCAGAGAGGTCCCGTAACAGACAATCTGGCTTCATGACAGCAGAGAATCAGTCTGCATGTCATAGCAGAGAATGAGGCTTCACGTCACCCACCACTGCAACAGTCCATTGGCATATATTTAGGCCTAGCACACAGGCAGAGCAGAGAGGTCCCGTAACAGACAATCTGGCTTCATGTCAGCAGAGAATCAGTCTGCATGTCATAGCAGAGAATGAGGCTTCACGTCACCCACCACTGCAACAGTCCATTGGCATATATTTAGGCCTAGCACACAGGCAGAGCAGAGAGGTCCCGTAACAGACGATCTGGCTTCATGTCAGCAGAGAATCAGTCTGCATGTCATAGCAGAGAATCAGGCTTCACGTCAGCCACCACTGCAACAGTCCATTGTCATAAATTTAGGCCCAGCACCCAGGCAGAGGAGAGAGGTCCCGTAACAGACAATCTGGCTTCATGTCAGCAGAGAATTAGTCTGCATGTCATAGCAGAGAATCAGGCTTCATGTCAGCCACCACTGCAACAGTCCATTGGCATATATTTAGGCCTAGCACACAGGCAGAGGAGAGGTTCATTCAACTTTGGGTAGCATCGCAATATAATGGTAAAATGAAAATAAAAATAGGATTGAATGAGGAAGTGCCCTGGAGTCCAATAATATATGGTTATGGGGAGGTAGTTAATGTCTAATCTGGACAAGGGACGGACAGGTCCTGTGGGATCCATGCCTGGTTCATTTTTATGAACGTCAGCTTGTCCACATTGGCTGTAGACAGGCGGCTGCGTTTGTCTGTAATGACGCCCCCTGCCGTGCTGAATACACGTTCAGACAAAACGCTGGCTGCCGGGCAGGCCAGCACCTCCAAGGCATAAAAGGCTAGCTCTGGCCACGTGGACAATTTAGAGACCCAGAAGTTGAATGGGGCCGAACCATCAGTCAGTACGTGGAGGGGTGTGCACACGTACTGTTCCACCATGTTAGTGAAATGTTGCCTCCTGCTAACACGTTGCGTATCAGGTGGTGGTGCAGTTAGCTGTGGCGTGTTGACAAAAGTTTTCCACATCTCTGCCATGCTAACCCTGCCCTCAGAGGAGCTGGCCGTGACACAGCTGCCTTGGCGACCTCTTGCTCCTCCTCTGCCTTGGCCTTGGGCTTCCACTTGTTCCCCTGTGACATTTGGGAATGCTCTCAGTAGCGCGTCTACCAACGTGCGCTTGTACTCGCGCATCTTCCTATCACGCTCCAGTGCAGGAAGTAAGGTGGGCACATTGTCTTTGTAGCGTGGATCCAGCAGGGTGGCAACCCAGTAGTCCGCACAGGTTAAAATGTGGGCAACTCTGCTGTCGTTGCGCAGGCACTGCAGCATGTAGTCGCTCATGTGTGCCAGGCTGCCCAGGGGTAAGGACAAGCTGTCCTCTGTGGGAGGCGTATCGTCATCGTCCTGCCTTTCCCCCCAGCCACGCACCAGTGATGGACCCGAGCTGCGTTGGGTGCCACCCCGCTGTGACCATGCTTCATCCTCATCCTCCTCCACCTCCTCCTCATCCTCGTCCTCCTCGTCCTCCAGTAGTGGGCCCTGGCTGGCCACATTTGTACCTGGCCTCTGCTGTTGCAAAAAACCTCCCTCTGAGTCACTTCGAAGAGACTGGCCTGAAAGTGCTAAAAATGACCCCTCTTCCTCATCCTCCTCCTCCTCCTCCTGGGCCACCTCCTGTTCCATCATCGCCCTAAGTGTTTTCTCAAGGAGACATAGAAGTGGTATTGTAACGCTGATAACGGTGTCATCGCCACTGGCCATGTTGGTGGAGTACTCGAAACAGCGCAACAGGGCACACAGGTCTCGCATGGAGGCCCAGTCATTGGTGGTGAAGTGGTGCTGTTCTGTAGTGCGACTGACCCGTGCGTGCTGCAGCTGAAACTCCACTATGGCCTGCTGCTGCTCGCACAGTCTGTCCAGCATGTGCAAGGTGGAGTTCCACCTGGTGGGCACGTCGCATATGAGGCGGTGAGCGGGAAGGCCGAAGTTACGCTGTAGCGCAGACAGGCGAGCAGCGGCAGGATGTGAACGCCGGAAGCGCGAACAGACGGCCCGCACTTTATGCAGCAGCTCTGACATGTCGGGGTAGTTGTGAATGAACTTCTGCACCACCAAATTCAGCACATGCGCCAAGCAAGGGATGTGCGTCAAATTGGCTAGTCCCAGAGCTGCAACGAGATTTCGCCCATTATCACACACCACCAGGCCGGGCTTGAGGCTCACCGGCAGCAACCACTCGTCGGTCTGTTGTTCAATACCCCGCCACAACTCCTGTGCGGTGTGGGGCCTGTCCCCCAAACATATGAGTTTCAGAATGGCCTGCTGACGTTTACCCCGGGCTGTGCTGAAGTTGGTGGTGAAGGTGTGTGGCTGACTGGATGAGCAGGTGGAAGAAGAGGAGGAGGAAGCCGAGAAGGAGGAGGTGGCAACAGGAGGCAAAGAATGTTGCCCTGCGATCCTTGGCGGCGGCAGGACGTGCGCCAAACAGCTCTCCGCCTGGGGCCCAGCTGCCACTACATTTACCCAGTGTGCAGTTAGGGAGATATAGCGTCCCTGGCCGTGCTTACTGGTCCACGTATCTGTGGTTAGGTGGACCTTGCTACAGATGGCGTTGCGCAGTGCACACTTGATTTTATCGGATACTTGGTTGTGCAGGGAAGGCACGGCTCTCTTGGAGAAGTAGTGCCGGCTGGGAACAACATACTGTGGGACAGCAAGCGACATGAGCTGTTTGAAGCTGTCTGTGTCCACCAGCCTAAATGACAGCATTTCATAGGCCAGTAGTTTAGAAATGCTGGCATTCAGGGCCAGGGATCGAGGGTGGCTAGGTGGGAATTTACGCTTTCTATCAAATGTTTGTGAGATGGAGAGCTGAACGCTGGCGTGTGACATGGTTGAGACGCTTGGTGACGGAGGTGGTGGTGGTGGTGTTGGTGGTACATCCCCTGTTTGCTGGGCGGCAGGTGCCAACGTTCCTCCAGAGGCGGAGGAAGAGGCCGAGGCGGCAGCAGCAGAATAGGCCGAGGCGGCAGCAGCAGAAGAGGTAGCAGGGGGAGCCTGAGTGACTTCCTTGGTTTTAAGGTGTTTACTCCACTGCAGTTCATGCTTTGCATGCAGGTGCCTGGTCATGCAGGTTGTGCTCAGGTTCAGAACGTTAATGCCTCGCTTCAGGCTCTGATGGCACAGCGTGCAAACCACTCGGGTCTTGTCGTCAGCACATTGTTTGAAGAAGTGCCATGCCAGGGAACTCCTTGAAGCTGCCTTTGGGGTGCTCGGTCCCAGATGGCGGCGGTCAGTAGCAGGCGGAGTCTCTTGGCGGCGGGTGTTCTGCTTTTGCCCACTGCTCCCTCTTTTGCTACGCTGTTGGCTCGGTCTCACCACTGCCTCTTCCTCCGAACTGTGAAAGTCAGTGGCACGACCTTCATTCCATGTGGGGTCTAGGACCTCATCGTCCCCTGCATCGTCTTCCACCCAGTCTTGATCCCTGACCTCCTGTTCAGTCTGCACACTGCAGAAAGACGCAGCAGTTGGCACCTGTGTTTCGTCATCATCAGAGACATGCTGAGGTGGTATTCCCATGTCCTCATCATCAGGAAACATAAGTGGTTGTGCGTCAGTGCATTCTATGTCTTTCACCGCTGGGGAAGGGCTAGGTGGATGCCCTTGGGAAACCCTGCCAGCGGAGTCTTCAAACAGCATAAGAGACTGCTGCATAACTTGAGGCTGAGACAGTTTCCCTGGTATGCATGGGGGTGATGTGACAGACTGATGGGGTTGGTTTTCAGGCGCCATCTGTGCGCTTTCTGCAGAAGACTGGGTGGGAGATAATGTGAACGTGCTGGATCCACTGTCGGCCACCCAATTGACTAATGCCTGTACCTGCTCAGGCCTTACCATCCTTAGAACGGCATTGGGCCCCACCATATATCGCTGTAAATTCTGGCGGCTACTGGGACCTGAGGTAGTTGGTACACTAGGACGTGTGGATGTGGCAGAACGGCCACGTCCTCTCCCAGCACCAGAGGGTCCACTAACACCACCACGACCATGTCCACGTCCGCGTCCCTTACTAGATGTTTTTCTCATTGTTATGGTTCACCACAACAACAAATATATTATTTGGCCCAATGTATTGTATTCAAATTCAGCGGGATATAAATTTGAGGCCTAGTATTTAGGCGCTGGGTGACCGGTATGGATTTAGTGACAGAATTAGACTTGGAAATGCACAGAAGCGTGTGTGTGAAGTTATTCTGAATGACCCAATGTGCACCTTGAATATTATATACCCTTTTTGGGATAGATTTCAAATAGCTCTGATATAGCAGGAACCACTAAATTATGAAATTGCTAAATTGGGAATTGTACTTCAACCCAGAACAAAAAATGTGCTTTGACGGGCACTAAATAACTTTCCCAGCTACAACAGTACAGCGGTAACGAGAGATTTAGAGGGATTTAAATTTGAGGCCTAGTATTTAGGCGCTGGGTGACAGGTATGGGTTTAGTGACAGAATTAGACTTGGAAATACACAGTAGCGGGTGTGTGTGAAGTTATTCTGAATGACCCAATGTGCACCTTCAATATTATATACCCTTTTTGGGATAGATTTCAAATAGCTCTGATATAGCAGGAACCACTAAATTATGAAATTGCTAAATTGGGAATTGTACTTCAACCCAGAACAAAAAATGTGCTTTGACGGACACTAATATCTTGCCCAGCAACAACAGTACAGCGGTGGGTAACGAGAGATTTAGAGGGATTTAAATTTGAGGCCTAGTATTTAGGCGCTGGGTCACCGGTATGGATTTAGTGACAGAATTAGACTTGGAAATGCACAGAAGCGTGTGTGTGAAGTTATTCTGAATGACCCTATGTGCACCTTCAATATTATATACCCTTTTAGGGATAGATTTCAAATAGCTCTGATATAGCAGAAACCACTAAATTATGAAATTGCTAAATTGGGAATTGTACTTCAACCCAGAACAAAAAATGTGCTTTGACGGACACTAAATATCTTGCCCAGCAACAACAGTACAGCGGTGGGTAACGAGAGATTTAGAGGGATTTAAATTTGAGGCCTAGTATTTAGGCGCTGGGTGACAGGTATGGGTTTAGTGACAGAATTAGACTTGGAAATACACAGTAGCGGGTGTGTGTGAAGTTATTCTGAATGACCCAATGTGCACCTTCAATATTATATACCCTTTTTGGGATAGATTTCAAATAGCTCTGATATAGCAGGAACCACTAAATTATGAAATTGCTAAATTGGGAATTGTACTTCAACCCAGAACAAAAAATGTGCTTTGACGGACACTAAATATCTTGCCCAGCAACAACAGTACAGTGGTGGGTAACGAGAGATTTAGAGGGATTTAAATTTGAGGCCTAGTATTTAGGCGCTGGGTCACCGGTATGGATTTAGTGACAGAATTAGACTTGGAAATGCACAGAAGCGTGTGTGTGAAGTTATTCTGAATGACCCTATGTGCACCTTCAATATTATATACCCTTTTAGGGATAGATTTCAAATAGCTCTGATATAGCAGAAACCACTAAATTATGAAATTGCTAAATTGGGAATTGTACTTCAACCCAGAACAAAAAATGTGCTTTGACGGACACTAAATATCTTGCCCAGCAACAACAGTACAGCGGTGGGTAACGAGAGATTTAGAGGGATTTAAATTTGAGGCCTAGTATTTAGGCGCTGGGTCACCGGTATGGATTTAGTGACAGAATTAGACTTGGAAATGCACAGAAGCGTGTGTGTGAAGTTATTCTGAATGACCCTATGTGCACCTTCAATATTATATACCCTTTTAGGGATAGATTTCAAATAGCTCTGATATAGCAGAAACCACTAAATTATGAAATTGCTAAATTGGGAATTGTACTTCAACCCAGAACAAAAAATGTGCTTTGACGGACACTAAATATCTTGCCCAGCAACAACAGTACAGCGGTGGGTAACGAGAGATTTAGAGGGATTTAAATTTGAGGCCTAGTATTTAGGCGCTGGGTGACAGGTATGGGTTTAGTGACAGAATTAGACTTGGAAATACACAGTAGCGGGTGTGTGTGAAGTTATTCTGAATGACCCAATGTGCACCTTCAATATTATATACCCTTTTTGGGATAGATTTCAAATAGCTCTGATATAGCAGAAACCACTAAATTATGAAATTGCTAAATTGGGAATTGTACTTCAACCCAGAACAAAAAATGTGCTTTGACGGACACTAAATATCTTGCCCAGCAACAACAGTACAGCGGTGGGTAACGAGAGATTTAGAGGGATTTAAATTTGAGGCCTAGTATTTAGGCGCTGGGTGACAGGTATGGGTTTAGTGACAGAATTAGACTTGGAAATACACAGTAGCGGGTGTGTGTGAAGTTATTCTGAATGACCCAATGTGCACCTTCAATATTATATACCCTTTTTGGGATAGATTTCAAATAGCTCTGATATAGCAGGAACCACTAAATTATGAAATTGCTAAATTGGGAATTGTATTTCAACCCAGAACAAGAAATGTGCTTGAACGGACACTAAATAACTCGCCCAGCTACAGCACTAGGGACAGATTTAGCTGGATATAAATTTGAGGCCTAGTATTTAGGCGCTGGGTGACCGGTATGGATTTAGTGACAGAATTAGACTGGGATATGGCCAAAAAATGAACAGACTATTGCTGGTTAAATGCACTTGGTGTGACAGCTTCACCCTGATGTAGGCTTTAGCCAAAAAACAACCACACCATTGAGGGTTAAATGCACTTGGTGACAGGCGCAGCTTGCCCCTGATTTTGTATATGGCCAAAAAATGAACAGACTATTGCTGGTTAAATGCACTTGGTGTGACAGCTTCACCCTGATGTAGGCTTTAGCCAAAAAACAACCACACCATTGAGGGTTAAATGCACTTGGTGACAGGCGCAGCTTGCCCCTGATTTTGTATATGGCCAAAAAATGAACAGACTATTGCTGGTTAAATGCACTTGGTGTGACAGCTTCACCCTGATGTAGGCTTTAGCCAAAAAACAACCACACCATTGAGGGTTAAATGCACTTGGTGACAGGCGCAGCTTGCCCCTGATTTTGTATATGGCCAAAAAATGAACAGACTATTGCTGGTTAAATGCACTTGGTGTGACAGCTTCACCCTGATGTAGGCTTTAGCCAAAAAACAACCACACCATTGAGGGTTAAATGCACTTGGTCGCAGCTTGTGCTGGCGCACCACAAGACACAAAATGGCCGCCGATCACCCCAGAAAAATGAGACTGACAAACGGTCTGTGCAGCCTAAAAACAGTGAGCAATTGAGGATCAGCAGCTCAATGATCCACAGCTGCAGATCGATCAGTTAATCAAGTCCTTTGGAGGAGTTAATCTGCCTAATCTCGCCCTACTGTCGCAGCCGCAACCTCTCCCTACGCTAATCAGAGCAGAGTGACGGGCGGCGCTATGTGACTCCAGCTTAAATAGAGGCTGGGTCACATGGTGCTCTGGCCAATCACAGCCATGCCAATAGTAGGCATGGCTGTGATGGCCTCTTGGGGCAAGTAGTATGACGCTTGTTGATTGGCTGCTTTGCAGCCTTTCAAAAAGCGCCAAGAAAGCGTCACAAAAGCGCGAAGAAAGCGACGAACACCGAACCCGAACCCGGACTTTTACGAAAATGTCCGGGTTCGGGTCCGTGTCACGGACACCCCAAAATTCGGTACGAACCCGAACTATACAGTTCGAGTTCGCTCATCCCTAGTCTTAAACTTTTGATCAGGACTATAACTAACAACACTGCCCCATAGAAGATTGTATTCCATGTCCAGGAAAAGCACTTTTATTCTGCTGAAAAACAGCTCCCAATTGCCCAGCTGAAAGTGAAAGTAAAAACAGCTTTCATTCCTGACTCAATTTATAATGGCTATATCTTCTGATATAGTGGATATAATGCTGTTGGTTCTGGCATAGTTTAAAAGGTTGAAATGCCAGCTTTCAAACAAGGTCAGTCCCATATTTAAAGCAGCCCTCCCCTCTTCAATCTGGTTTGCTTTGGGCACTTGGCGCAGCAGAGCTGGGCACTTGGGAGCTGTTTCCCAGCAGAATAAAAGTGATTTTCCTGGACATGGAATACAGACACATAGTACACACAGATACTGTAGGTCTGGAATGTGTTTGCCATCTTCTGTGGGGCACTGCTCTTAGATATTTTGGTGAAAAAGAGGTGAAAGACTCTCTTTAAGAGGTTAAAAAAACCATCTCCCTTGCCAGACTTGACTTTACAGCAAAAGTAATGAACTTGGGGCCTTTTTACAACAGGCCGAGGACTGTTATAAATAACTGTCTTGTGAAAAAACTGTCATGGATTTTTAGAGAAATGAACACTGGTTTGTAGTGTGATCACATCAGTCATGTGGTACAAACAATGTGTGTTTGTTGGCTGCACATCACCCTGTGTAGAGAGGAATATGCTGACGACAATATACTAACTTAATAGGAGATTGACAATAGTAAAAACGTTCATTTAGCTCCTTTTCACTTTGCATTGGGTTGTGTGAAAAGCCCATTAAACGAGTTCCAATCAACTTGTAAGACTGACACTTGTTACTTCGGCTTTGGCCCATATAATAGGACCCCAAGTTGAAGTACTCATAGGTGGGAGAGATGGTCAATATCATATATATAGATATATAGAAATGACCACACTATACCCACTGTTGAGATGCTCCAGAATATTCCTTAAATGTTTTTCAGCTAGCAATTAATACCTTTTCAACCACATTAACATGTATTTTGTTAGTAACTATAGTAGGTAAGGCCACAGAGGAATCCCTTCCTACAGTAGGGAGGGACAGACCCTTCCTTCTTCCAGTGTGGCCTGCATAGAGTGAATCATGCTGCCAGTCCAAGCTCCAGCATCTATGTCCTGTTTTGATGCCAGAAGGAGGAAGCATCACTGTGCCTTGCTGCCACCATGTCCTACATTGGGTTTTAGAGCCCATAGAGAAGGGAAAGAGAAGTGTGCTGAGGTTGGCTATCGCAAGACATTCTCCATCATAATTAGCGTTGAGCAAAGTTTTGATCGCAACATCTGAGAATAACAGGGTTTTCAGAGGTTAATCCGGTAAAAAATAATACTCACCTTATTCATTTGATCATAAAAAGGCCTCCGCAAATCATGCGCATTGCGTGATGATGTCATCACGCACAAGATTTCACGCGGTATATGCAATCAAGATGGCTGGGGCGACCTCTTCAAGCTCATATGTATGAGCTGAGTATGTTTTTTTTTTTTTTTTTACCGCCATTTCAGGGAAAATTGATTTGTTACCACGAAGCACAAGGTGATTCGGCTTCACGGCAAATCAAAATTTTCCTGAAATTCGGATCGAAGTACTTAGATTTGCTCAACACTAAGTGATAAAAGTGCAGGACAGTTTTTATAACTTTCCACAGACTACATGAGAATGGCATGTTATACGCTGCTGAATATTCCCTCTTTAATTCTCTTTTTGATTGGATTCAAAAGGTACAAATGGGGGACATGTGATGCTAGTAGCATCCAGAGGTACAGTAAGCTCCTATAAAAGTGTGTTGTATTACAGCTTCGTATGAGGAGCAACATATCCATAAAATAATCCATCTTGTTTATGGGCTGGTGTATACAGTATGTGCAGCACATATTGTCATTGACCAGTTGATGACAGCTCAGTACAGGAAAATGTGGGTGTTAATAATATCTTTACAATTTTGTGAACATGGTAACATTTGAGCAGTTTTTTAGGAAATCTTCTTTAAACAAATTGAATTAAAGAGGACAACCTCACTGAACTGGAACTTGATGCATACCTTTACAGCCAGTTCTTCAGTGGTTCCATATCTGTGTTCTGTTATAGCCCCCACCCTGTTTGCCAGTGAATGGCGCTGTTAGTTTTGACACCTGATACTAGTGAATTGACAGGTGGGTAGTCTACAGTACTCCAGTTTCAATGAAAGGTCAACCCTTGACAATGGTAGATGGAAGCCAACTTTTTCACAATACACTAACAGCATTGGAAGTGCTACATCAACAACAAGAGAGTTAAAGCTGTTATATAAAGAGGAATGGGCTAAAACTTCTCCAGACTGATATGCAGCACTAACCAACAATTACTAGAAACGTTTCATTGCAGATATTGCTGCACAAGAAGGTCCCACCAGATACTGAAAGCAAAGGTTGACATACCTTTGCCACTCACAGACATGTGATATAGGATAATTTTCCTCAATAAATAAGTGACCAAATCTAATATTTGTATTAATTTGTTTGTTGTTTTTTAAATTTTTTATATCTACTTTTAGGTGTGAAAATCAGTTTTTTAGGGATGAGCGAATCGTGCGAATTCATGCGAATCGTTGTTTCATTACTGTACAGAGCGAGCGCTCTGTACAGTATTAAAATGTATTGGCTCTGATATTACTTCTTGATGTGTCACGAGACTTTGCATAATGCCGTCAGAAATTGATTTATACTGTAAAAAACTATTTCCTGAACTCAGATTGGGTTCTAAGTAGTACAGTGAGCAATAACTTCAGCTCATCTGAGCCAATACAGTCTAATACTGTACGGAGCGCTCCGAAGTGTTTCATCCGAAGTCGATCCGCTCATCCCTAGTGGTTTTATGTAAAATCTAAGTAAAAAAAATATTGAACATTCTGAAGGGTTCAGATAGATAATCTGAAAATGGAAATAGATTGCAACAGATTAGAATGCTTCCAAATAGTTGATAAATTCTCTTTAGCTAGTTTGAAGTAATGTAAGAAATGTATACTTATAATAATGTTCCAAATACAGAACAGTGGTGATCCGCATATCAGCTCCAGCATAATTACAATCTGCCGTTTGTATCACAGACTGAAAAAAAAAACTAAATCCATTGGAGAAATAAAAGAGCGAACAGAAGAAAGCCGCAGATTCATTTGTATACTACAGTATTTTGTACTTACTGATAACTGCAATTCAAGAGACTGCTATCTGTTATAATTAGGTTAACTCGCAGAAGGAAGCTGCTTCACAATGTGCTTTTCAGGCAAATTTAGAAATAATTCTGCAAAAATTCCAGAGAACAATTCAACTGTGCCTTGTAACCAGAGGAAAATGGCCTCATGCTGCTCCATAAATATGTTACTACTATCTAAACAATTAAAAAAAAATGTCTGATAAACAACCGCAGGATTTCTTCTCCGAGCTGGAATATATTCTCGTAATTAGAATATAAAAGATGTAAATGTGGTGGACGGTTTAGCCTTGCATTTAACAGCCTTAATAAACTATTATCTGAAAAAAATATCAGTGTAGAAGTTCTGGAATTGTATTCTTCACAATGAATTGCTTTGCTAACCCGAGAATGAAAGGAAACATAATACTTTGTGCTGTATTCACAGCTGCAGGTTTTTCCCACATGTCAATGTTCTCCAGACAACAAGATCAAAGTCTTATGTATATGTACATATTGTGTGAAAGTAAATGCATTACAATATCTGCTTGCTGATGGACAGTCCCTGAGATGTGGAACAGGTGAAGGGAAGAGTATGACCCCTGTGTTTGATGTGCGGTGACTTGGTAGATACATATCAAAACATCAGCCGTTCCCAAAATGTGCACTGGGCCTCATTGATGAGAACCCTGGTTTTCATTTCTGCCGAGGCTCACTTGCTTCCGTCCCCCATGAATCGCACAAATTGGCAGCTGTTATTTTACAGATGAGAAGACAGGGAAGAAGACATCTTACACCAAAAACTTATCATTTCTGAACCATTTTTAATTAAAAAAAAAAAAACTGACAGTTCATTGTGTTATTATATAGATTGTTACCACTGGCTACCATTCGTTTACACATACCCATGTATGTCCTTGTCACTTTAAAGGGTAATTCCGATCTCAGACATTGGGGGCATGTCATATATATGCCCCAATGTCTATTTGAGTTGATCCCATCTCTGAAGGATGCTCTCCATTAATTTCTAATAGAGTGCCGAAAATAGCAGAGCACTGGTGTGCCCTCCTGGACTTTGCCGACTCCATTCTACCCATAGGTGCGGGTCCCAGAGATGGGATCGACACCAACAGACATTGGGGGCATATATACAATATGTCCCCAATGTCTGAGATGGGAATATTACTAATGATGAATTGACATTAGAAAGCTTGAAATGGTTTGGATACGGTCCTAGGAGACCCCAGAGTGTTGTACACGAATACAAATTGAATCTAACAGTCGATAAAATGAATTATGGAAAATTCAAACATCTTTAGAAAAGCACAGGACAATACTGTCCAGTGAGCTAAAACAAAATGTTACAGTTCAAGTAATATGCACAACACTGTGATTAGCCCAAAAAACACGTTCCGTGTGTCTGCTGGATCTCCCGATCCAACCATGGCTCCCCTGAACTAAACTGACTGTATCATAGTGATTTATGAATCAGTCAGTTCATATCTGATCCAGATCTCTTGTACTGAACTGTGAGAGCTTGGATACAACAAGAGCAATGGCGACACCCTCATTGCACCAAAGGCCTAATATGCATATTAAGAATAAGTATCATAACTTGGGAATGGAGCCTCAGATTAACAAAATAAAACAGCGTATTAATCAGGTGAACCACAGCTATGCGTTTATGCAAACAGAGTGATAGGGAGGTCGCTGGTGACAGATTCCCTATAATATTGGGGCTACACTTGATGATGATTACCCTCATTATTCATATTAAGAGGACATGAAATCCTGTTAGATTTTTAAGCTCTTGTGAGCACAACCTACGCTCTTCTGCCTTCCCTGCACGCTACTGATTATATTAAAGAATATACAAGCTCGGAGGAATAGCACACAACGCACAGTCTCGCTGGGGTCTCAATCAAATTCCCACCTCTTTTTTAGAGCATACATACTTTATAGATAAAAGACAAAGGCGGCTCGAAATCAAAACTAGTAGTTTGATTAGTTATTCATATAAGGCTATAATTCCTAACCATACTAACGGCATGTGATCAGGCATGCTTAGTAGCTCAAAAGTGTGTACAACATCTTATCTCGAGATAAGTTAGCATTCTTTAGCAATGCATAATATGAAAGCCAGAAAGAACAGAATCTGTCCGGCCTTAAAGCTATGAACCACACACAACTGACCAAAGTTTACCACCTGTGGCAATGTGAACATTGAAGTGTTGTTTTCCCCAAGTTCGAGTCCGGGACTTTGGGCATGCTCATGTCCAGGGATCCTATTTAATCCTGCTACTGGATCTTGGGTGTGTCTCACTCTGGAGAGTGTGCAGACAGAGGCCTGGTGAGGCTCTGTTAGTGTGGTCTCAGCTAGGCAAGGCTGAGGGGCCATGAGGCTATGCAATAGCCTGGACTGTGGGGGACTCAGCGACACCAGGGAACAAGCATTGAAAGGTCAGAGTCAGGAGGACTGCTAGACCACAACCCCCTCCAAAGGTACTGCATTTTTTACAGCTTGAGAGCTGGTGGACTGTATGTCTGGGGTAAGCCGCACCTGGTTCCATGTGGGAACGCTATCGTATAGCCGAGTTAGGGATACAATGTTTATTATGTTTAGGTAGAGCCCAGATGGGCAGGCTTTTGTTTTATGCCATGTTGTGTATGAAGAGTGTAAAATAAATTGCACTGTTTGGACCTGAAACCCAGTGGTTATGAAGATCATTGTGAGAATGACCCCCAAATAAGAGGCGATCCCTTACACACAGTTCAGACCATTTCCATCACACTCTCTTATATCTCATCTATGGATGTGGGTACCTTTATAAGGATCTTTGCGCATATTCTAAAACCATGATAGAGTAACTAAACAAATATGTCAAATAGGAAAAGGTAAGCTATAGTATTGCTTGGAGGACCTGCATGCTCCGTTATATCACTGGAATGAAAAAGTGACTGGTAATTGATAGGACCTGTTGACGTATAACAAATATAAGGGGTAAGCTATGAAAATTCGACACCAGTTTTCTGACGTACGTGAGGTTGCAAATTTTGGTGCAAGTCCCCTTTAACACCAAAATATGTAACTTTTCCTCCCTTTTCCAATACCCTTGCTAATTTTGTGAAAAGTGGGCACAGCAAAGGAAGAAGTTTGGTGGGCTACAAGTGGGACGTTCACAGACCAACAGATTTATCAATATGTGCACCAGTAAACAGGTGCACATTACACCGGAAATCTATGCCAGCTCCCTGTTGGTGTATACTTTATTTTCTGGCACTCGGACCTCCCAAAGATGCACCAAAATGATTAAAAAGCCTGTGCCTCTTAATAAATAAAACACTTGCCTAATGTGCAAAATGATTAAGACTTAATAAATTCCCTCCATAATGTCTAATGATTTTAAAAAAAAAAATGATCACTCATGTCTTGTTTACTTTTTTATAAGCATAATACACCTTAACAAATATTGTTTATTCATATTAATAATGGTAACAAACTAATTTTGATTAGTAAGAATGATATAAGACAGCTGCATAGGTGACAAATAACCACAGCAAGTTGTGTCATTTTTTAGTCTAGAGTTAGTCAAGTTATTAGTTGTGATCTCTATGACACATTTAAAGTCAAAGTAAAGATATGGTTCCCTAATATTTGAAAACATACACTTTGAGAATAGGAAAAAATAGTACTGTATTATTTTTTGATGGAAAGTTAATTAAATGTACAAATATTTTATTATGAATACTGTAAAGCCTATTTTATAAAGTTGTGGATATTTGACTTTACAGTGTGGATAAACGGTAACAAAAATCAATTAGCTAAGGGCTATAAACTAGAAATCCAATACTCAGACGGCAATTGCAAAGTAGACACACTTGAAGATTTAAATAAGCCACCTGGATTGTGTTCACTCCTATAGCATGACGAAGGTGGCAAATGAAACGTAATCCTTCCATGCTGATATTATAAAGGATTCTTCCCGTCTTTGAACAGCTGGAGCTTTAAATCTAAAGACATTAAGTATGATACACACTATGCAGATGTTTTTGTAAACCTGGTATATGTAAGATCTTATCCTTCATCGTCATTTTTTCCATTGTTAAAGAACCTACATGGTTTTCTTTTAAAGTTCACAAAGTATAAGCAAGCTTGGAGGTAGCTGCCAGATCATATACCAATTATATTGTAGTATTTACATTTCTTTACATTTTGTCCATCTTTGTAAAGTCCAGAAATAACAATAATATGTCGATTACAGCACATATTGGTATCTGAGCATACAGTAAAGACCACCTCTTTGAGAAGGCCACCTCATTATTAAGACCAGTATTTCTGTGACTGATTTCTCTATAACTCATGAATATTGGCCTCATCTTGGAGAAGACTATCCCTCTACAAGACCATTTTTCAATGTACTTTGGGTGGTCATCTCTAAGAGACTTAACTGTATTTGACTATATTGTACTATTTATATGTTGCTGATAATTATTTTGTAGCTTTAAGGCCCACGAACGTAAGGGCCCCGTGCCCTGTTCCGCAATACACGGCTCACCAGCCGTGTGTATTCCGCATCACGGATGTGGACTGATTCACTGCAAATCCAGAAATGCGGTACGGAAAAGAACCCCATCGAAGCACTATGGAGTGCTTCCGTGGTGTTCGGTTCCGTGCTTCCGTTCTGCAAAAGCTAAAACTTGTTCTATCTTTTTGCGGAACGGATCGCAGACCCCATTCAAGTGAATGGGTCTGTTATCCGCATGCGGCTGCCCCACGGTCAGTGGCCGTGCATTGCGGACCGCAATTTGCGATCCGCAGCATGGGCACGTAGCCCTTACGTTCGTGGGCAAGAGGCCCAAGAATGATGGTCATCTCTGATAGAAAATAGGAAATAGCAACATGGCTGCTATTGTGCTATTGTACAAGCAGGTACAGTAAAACCTCCCCAAAAGATGACCTCTTTGAGAAGACCATCCCCATCTACATCAGATTTGTCTGCAACTAATTTTCAGTTCCCCTATGTTTTTTATGTATTGTTCTCTATATTGAGAGGGCCACTAACCGTAGAAGACTATACTTTGCTGCAATTGTTTAAACCTGTTAGTGACCGCAAATATTCCTTTTTACAGTGGTCTAGTCTAAGTGCTGCTAGCTCGGCTCATGAGAGCTGGGCTTCTGATCTAACAGTCCAGATCAGCAGAAGCACTGATATGGGTGGTTTAACCCCTTAGATGCTGTGGTCATCCAAGTGGTTTACAGGGAAAGGGCTCCTTCTGTGTCCCATCAGCACCCCACGGATGAGATTGCGGGGTACCGATGTCATCATATAACAGCCTGGGACCTAATGAAGGCCTGCCTGCAGCATATGCCTATTATTCTGTTTCTGTTTGGCAAAGCCTGATGGTGCCTATCAGTATAGCACTGACAGTATAATACACTGTACTGCATAAGCAGAAGTGATCATAAGGTCCCATGTTAAAGTCCCCTTGTGGGACTAGTAAATGGTTAAATAAGCTAAATAAAGTGTTATTAAATTTAAAAAAATCTCCAAGTAAAAAATGCACTTTTTTCCATTGAAAATAAAAGCTTTTCAATGGAAAAAATTGCAAAAGTAAAATCCCCTCCACATATTTGGTATTGCTGTGTCCGTAACAACCTATACTACACAATTATAATGTAATTTATCCTGTACAGTGAATGGTGTAATTGCTGTATTTTGCTTATTCACCTTCAAAAAAAACTATAAAATTTTGTATGTACCACAACATATCAATGAAAACTACAAGTTGTCCTGCAGAAATCAAGCCCTCATATAGCTCCATAGAATGAAAAATTAAAAAAAGTTATGGGTCTTGGGATGCAGCAATGCAAAAACATTTTATTTTTTGTTCAAAAGTAGTAAAACGTAAAAACACACTTTAACCCCTTAGTGACCAAGCCTGTTTGGGCCTTTATGACCAAGCGTTTTTCTTTCTTTTTTCATGGTCTCGTTCCAAGAGCTATAACTTTTTTATTTTTTCGTCTATATAGCTTTATGAGGGCTTGTTTTTTTACGGGACAAGTTGTAGTTTTTAATGGCACCATTTTGGGGCACACATAACTTTCTGATTAACTTTTATTAACTCTTTCTGGGAGGGAGATGGGGAAAAATAGCAATACTGCCACTGCGTTTTTACATTATAAATTTTACGGCGTTCATTTTTCGGTACAAATAACATAATATCTGTATTCTCTGGGTCAGTACGATTACAGTGATACTAAATACTTATAATTTATTTTACGTTTTACTACTTTTTTTTTCCACTAAAACCCCTTTTATTAACCCAAAAAATGATTTTGCATTGCCACTTCACAAGACCCATAACTTTTTTTTTCTTTTTCTATGGAGTTGTGTGAGGGCTTGATTTTTGAGGGACAACTTGTATTTTTCATTGGTGTCATTTTGGAGTAAATGGCACTTTTTGATCGCTTGTTATTACGTTTTTTTCATTGGAAACTAGAATAAATTAGAAATTTTTGTTTTTTTTTTACGGCGTTTACCATAGGGGATAATTTATGTAATATTTATGTAGTCCGGGTCGTTACGGACGCGGCAATACCAAACATATGGGGGATATTTTCTTTTTTTCAATTGTTTTATTTTATGGAATTTCTTTTATTTAATAAATGTGTATTTTTTTTTCATTTTTTTTTTTACTACTTAAAAGTCCCACAAGGGGACTATAATATACAGTATTTTGATTGCTTTTAAAATGTAATGCATTATCTTTATAAACCATTACATAGCAATGCATTTCAAACATTGACCAGCAGGCTGCGCCAGAGAGGCACAGCCTGCTGGAGAGAACTGAACACAGGCACGGGGCCCTGAACGGAAGCAAGGTAAGCTTCCCAACACATCAGCACCCCGCTATCACATTTTCAGGGTGCTGATGGAAGACAGAGGGAGTCCGCTCCCTCTGTCACCACTTTTCATGCAGCGGGTGCCCTTGCGCCCGGCATGTAAAGGGTTAAACAGCCCGGATCGGCACTCCTGCCGGTCCGGGCTGTTAGAGCAGGGCCCCGGCTCTCCTGTGAGAGCCGGGTCTGCGCTCCCCGCTGCACGGGGGAGCCGTGCAGCGCTTAGACCAGGCCGCCGTAAAAATGTAGCGGCCCAGCCTAAGGCCCCTTAGTGACCGCCGTAAAAACACGTATGGGTGGTCACTAAGGGGTTAATATATATATATATATATATATCATATATATAAAAATGAATTTCTTTCTGTCTGTCTAGACGTCTGTATGGACGCTCTTTATGCGTTACAAAACGACTAGACCGATCTTCACCAAAAGTGGCACACAGGTACATCGGGTGTCTGGGAAGGTTTAGACCGGGTCTGAGCTCTCTAGGACTTACCGTTCCTGAGATATGCATTAGCCAATTGAAGCCAGCAAGCCTTTCACTTAAAGCCAAACTGCCATTTACACGGTCACATGTCTCTTATTAGCCAATAGAAGCTTGCAGGTCCTACTCCAAGTTGCCATAGCAACCGATCACAGGTTTTAGCAGTTCGCAGGTCCTTAAATATTCAGTCATATGATGTATGACGGCACAACGACACTGTTACAGGCATGGGGGCAGGGGCCACTATTAAACGGACGGCCACTGTGTAGGTCACCGTTAAAGGGGCTGCCACTATGGAGGTCACTGTTAAAGGGTCGGCCACTATGAAGGTCACTGTTAAAGGGGTGATCAATGCTAAAGGGGCGGGCACTGTGGAGGTCACTGTTAAAGGGGCAGGTACTGTGGAAGTCACTGTTAAAGGGGCGAGCACTGTGAAGATCACTGTTAAAGGGCGGCCACTATTAAAGGGACAGTAAATGTGGCGGTCACTGTTAAAGGGGTGGACACTGTGGAGGTCACTATTATAAAATTAAATAGATAAAATATACCCGTGCGAAGCCGAGTCCTTCTGCTAATATATATATATATAGAGAGAGAGAGAGAGAGAGATGGCCTGGTTTAGGTGTACTATTGTTTGGTGTGCAGTACAGAGGGGCGTAATACACTTATAATATACTTTCTAATATAGAAAGCATATTATAGTGGATTTGGATTGTGCAGCATAGTGACTGGTAATCGGTTCTGCAGCGAGACTACAACTACAAAGAGTGACAAACGCAATTAGAAAAAAAAAGTATTATAACTGGTGTGATGATAGACCAATGGCCCCCCAAAACCACATATTTAAGCGGGGTGTTATCTAAGAATATACTTTTCAAATAGTGTATTGGGGTACTGCAGAAATTTAGTCGCTTTCACTGCGTTACCTCTGCTACACACAGTGAGAACATTTACTGGATTTTTTTTTTTTAGAACTGGTGTGATAGACAAGTGGCACCCCAAAACGACATATTGAAGTGGTGTGTTCTATAGGAATATACTTTTCAAATACTGTATTTGGGTACTGCAGAAATTTAGCCTCTTTCACTGCGTTACCTCTGCTACACACAGTGAGAAAAGTTACAGGATTTTTTTTTTGATAACTGGTGTGATAGACCAGTGCCCCCCCAAAACAACATATTGAAGCGGGGTGTTATCTAAGAATATACTTTTCAAATAGTGCATTTGGATACTGCAGAAATGTAGCCTCTTTCACTGCGTTACCTCTGCTACACACAGTGAGAAAAGTTACAGGATTTTTTTTTGGGTGGAGAAGTAGGTGAACGCCTGTTGGTAAATTTTTGAGGCCTGTAATGGCCGACACTTACTTCTGTATGCGGTGAATGCCTAATGTACCTCCAGCCACAGAATACAAAGGTATTTGCTGTCAGGTGAACGCCTGTCGGCTAATTTTTGGGGCCTGTAATGGCCGACACTTATTTATCCTGTGAATGCCTAATGGACCACCAGCCACAAAATACAAAGTTCTTTGCTGCCAGGTGAACGCCTGTTGGCAAATTATTGGGGCCTGTACTGGCCGACACTTACTTTTTTATTCTGTGAATGACTAATTTTTTCAGTATGGAATTGAAAATCAATGGGTCTGTAAACGTTCCGCTAAATTATGGAACGGATGCGGACCCAATTTACAGACGTGTGAATGGACCCTATATGTATTTGACATGTATTTACCGGCTGCTGTCAGTTCTGGCTGATTTAGGCCAAGCTATTACACTAAAACAGAGCAATATTACAAAAAAACTAAATACACGTTATAACTGTATAAACGATTTATATAACTTATTAGAAAAAATAAATAAAAATTTATGGCAACTTTTCCAATAGCAGTATCATCTCCTGGCATTGCCTCTCCTCCATGGCCTTCATGTGATCCTGAATGGCCCGCATATTGTTGCACTGCTCCTTGTGCATTTTGGCAATTTGGCCTTCAATGTCTTCAGTACTGTTTGAAAAAAAAAAAATAAACATTATTTGCAATTCTTATTAAACCTTTATTTTGTGGTGCATCTGACTTTATGATCGCTTGCTATTACACCTTTTTGTGATAAAAGTTGTCCAAAAAAATGCCTTTGACAGTTTTAAATTTTTGTTTTGAAAGGTGTCCACCTGAGGGGTTAGTTAGTGTAATATTTTTATACAGCTGGTAGTTACAGATGTGGCAAGACCAAATATTTTTCCTTATTTTTTAGTTATTTCTATTTTACACAATAAAAGCATTGTTAAACCAAAAACAATGTTTTACTGTCTCCATAGTTTGAGAGCCATATTATTGTTTTTATTTGGCGATTGTCTAATGTTAGGGTCTCATTTTTGGCAGAATGAAATGACCGATTGTTATTGCAGGGCATGTGCCTTTTTTCATAGCTTGGTGTTGCACTTTTAGTGATGTTAGGTGACTAAATTAGTTTTTTTTTTATTGTTTCTTTTTTTTTTTTTTTTTTTTTTTTTTTAAGTGTTCACCTGAGGGGTTAGATCAGAGGATATTTTTATACAGATGGTCGATATGTACACGGCGGTACTAAATATGTCTGTTTGTCTATTTTTTTTACTTTAAAAAAAATGTAAAGTCTTTATACACATTGACGATTTAAATCTCAATACATTAGTTTGTGATATTTATGATGATTATATAGTTTATTAGTTAGTGATATTTCAGTACAGTATAATTTTATTTTGTTAGTTAGTGATAGTTCTATAGAGTTTAATATTATTTTTTTTGTTAGGTTAATGGTTTTAATGTAGTTCTTTTTTGTATTACTATAGAGTATGTTTTCGCCTCATTGTTGGCCCTTTTAATGTTTATGTACATGTTATGGATACATAATCATATTGCTATGTGCACATATTTACCCTCCTGGCTGGGGCTGGTGATCACCTCCTCTTCCTCCGAGTCCTGAGATGGGATGGTGCTGGAGGGTCCAGCACTTTCCAACTCCACCTCTATAACTTCTCCCACATCTGGTGTGGGTGGCTCAATAGGCTGGGAGGGTCCCACCTCCTCCTCTTCCTCCTTAACCTCCACCACCTCCATGGCCTCTGCCGATTGCTTTCTCCGAATGGAGGGAATAGGAACTTCTGTGATCACAGAATGTTCAGATTTTAGATAAACAACTCCAAAATCTTAAAAACATTAGATATAAATAAATTTAAATATGGAGGGTTCTATATATAATTGCAGTGGCTGCCAGCTTTATGACACATAACTCAATCAAAAATGAACAGCATGCAAAAAGACATCCCCTACACAGTGTCTTGATGAAACAATAGGGCGAGAGGAGAACCATAGAATGGGATTATCTCCTGAGTGTATCATAGGATGATCTACTTCTCTACACCAGAGTCGGCTACTTCTTAATCCCATCACTAACACAATAGAACAAAGGGACAAATAACCTAACACATTCATTGGGAGTCTCAGTGCAGAGTTAACCCTTATTACGTTTATGGATTCACACCATGCAACTTTAATGGGGAATAGGAAAGATGTGGCCTATAAACTCAACCAATAAATCATGGTTTATAGTTCAATCTAACCCAAATAGTTCAGAGTGGGGGTCTCCATAGTCCTGGGTCCATAGCCCGTAGGAAGGAGGCTAGCTCTCAGGCTTCTACTGCAGACACAGTGATGGTTCAGTCCGTGATTTGTCTGGCACAAAGCCAACACATCACATCACCCAAAGAATACCATCCCCACAATGAAACAGGGTGGAGGCAGCATCATGCTGTGGGAATGTTTTTCAGCAGCTGGGAAACTGGTCAGAGTTGAGGGAAACATGGACAGGAATATTCTTGAGCAAAACCTGTACCACTCTGTGCATGATTTGAGGCTAGGATGAAGGTTGACTTTCCAGCAGGACAATGACCCCAAACACACTGCTAAAGCAATACTTGAGTGGTTTAAGGGGAAACATGTAAATGTGTTGGAATGGCCTAGTCAAAGTCCAGATCTCAATCCAATAGAAAATCTGTGGTCAGACTTAAAGATTGCTGTTCACAAGCGCAAACCATCCAATTGGAAGGAGTTGAATCAAATTTGCAAGGAGGAATGGGCAAAAATCCCAGTGGTAAGATGTGGCAAGCTCATAGAGACTTATCCAAAGTGACTTGGAGCTGTGATTGCTGCAAAAGGTGGCTCTACAAAGTATTGACTTTAGGGGGGTGAATAGTTCTGCACAGTGACCTTTTCTATTATTTTGTCCTATTTGTTGTATGATTTACAATTAACCAATTTTAAAAAAGGTCTAAGTTGTGGGCATGTTCTACAAATTAAATGATGCAAATCCTCAAACAATCCATGTTAATTCCAGGGTGTGAGACAACAAAAAAAAGAACGAAGTCAAGTGGGGTGAATACTTTTGCTTAGCACTGGATACATTACAGAGTATTGGCAAAACATACAAAAGTTATTTACGCATGTACCTGGGCATTTTTCATCCCGGATTCTTTTTATAAACCGGAGGTGTCTTATCTTCATGTCTGACCATTTTTTTTATAATGGCCAGACGGAGGTGTTTTACACCCGTTTGGCGCCAGATGTCATAGGCCAGCTCCCACATAATTCGCTGCTTCTCGGCATGGGACCGGATGCAGTCATATCCCCACCCCAACTGCCGCTGCAAGATAAAAATGCAAGCATATAATCCCAATTTTTGACAATAATAGTATTGAAAATAATTTACTCATGTAAACTACTAAAAGTATTTAATGCTTTGAAGTGTAAATATTAGATTTAGACCGCCTGCACACGGGCATGTTTTTTCACAACTACGGACCGTACAAACCGGTCCTGCAGAGTAGACGAGCGCACAGCGTCATTGGTTGCTATGACGACGTGCGCTTCTGGACACCACCACTGTACTGTGATACACTTGTATGATCTATACAAGTGTATTAATGTACAGCGGTGGCGGCAAGAAGCGCATGGCATCATAGCGAGTTAGCAACCAATGACACTGTGCGCTCGTCCACTCTGCAGGACAGCAGCCTGGGTTTCTACGGTCCGTAGTTGTGAAAAAACATGCGCGTGTGCATGCGGCCTTACTGTTACGGTTAGAAGATGGGATTGTATTATTACTGTATGTGGGTGGGGTCTGAGCTATCAGATATTGTCCAGCTAAGCAGAGATGTACCTGTCTAGTAAAGTGACGGTACGGTATGGGGTGTACAGCTGGTTCGCCTCCCCGGGATGCACCCTGGGTAACTCTAAATTAAGCAGCAAATACTGGGAGTCTGACTAAAAAAGCCTCTCCTTAGTCCTGACCTATAGGATACAAACGATAATATATAGACTCTGTGTATGTGCGGTATATAGTGTGTGCGCGGTATATAGTGTGTGTCTGTGTGTGTGCGGTATATAGTGTGTGTGTGCAGTATATAGTGTGTGTGTACGGTATATAGTGTGTGTGCGCGGTATATAGTGTGTGTGCGCGCAGTAGATAGTGTGTGTGCACGGAATATAGTGTGCGGCAGGACAATGGATGTGCAATGTGCATGTTAAATATATTTCTATGCTTTCCATACAAATATGATACTAACATAGTAGGTGTGTCACAGGAATACTTAGTGCAAAAATCTATAATATCTAGTGAGACCTTATAAAATTTGAAGTTTGGTGCATTTAAGAAAAATTTGAATCGCAGAAGATCGCACTGGCGATTTTTTTTTATAACACTTTATGCATATAAAGAGATTGTTCAAAAATGCAGGTGAAATGTAATCAAAAACACTACTTTAAAGTAAGATTACTTACAGTCACCAAGAGTTCTTCCTCTTCGTCGCTGAACTTCGTTCCAACCATCGCATCCATCTAATTGCTAGTCGGTGCAAACCAGTTGCTGTAGGCCACGCCTTCCTAGCGCATGTGCTCTTGTGTTTAATACTTTGCTGAAATTTTGCCGATAAAAAAGAATGCTTGTCGATCACAGATTCGCTTAATACTTCTAGTATGTCAGTGTTCATCTTGTGGGACTATGTGTGCACATCTACTATGTATTTTGTGGCTGCAAATATGACCTGGAGGTTTTTCATGTTCACCTGCCATTAAAATGAATGGGACCCACGCAAAACTGAGGTTCGTGAACATTTGAGCGAGTTTGAGCGATCGCGTTCACGAACCGTCCCATCAGATGTTCACCCATCACTATATATATATATATATATATATATATACAGTACAGACCAAAAGTTTGGACACATCTTCTCATTCAAAGAGTTTTCTTTATTTTCATGACTATGAAAATTGTAGATTCACACTGAAGGCATCACAACTATGAATTAACACATGTGGAATTATATACATAACAAAAAAGTGTGAAACAACTGAAAATATGTCATAGTCTAGGTTCTTCAAAGTAGCCACCTTTTGCTTTGATTACTGCTTTGTACACTCTTGGCATTCTCTTGATGAGCTTCAAGAGGTAGTCACCTGAAATGGTCTTCCAACAGTCTTGAAGGAGTTCCCAGAGATGCTTAGCACTTGTTGGCCCTTTTGCCTTCACTCTGCGGTCCAGCTCAGCCCAAACCATCTCGATTGGGTTCAGGTCCGGTGACTGTGGAGGCCAGGTCATCTGGCGCAGCACCCCATCACTCTCCTTCATGGTCAAATAGCCCTTACACAGCCTGGAGGTGTGTTTGGGGTCATTGTCCTGTTAAAATAAATGATGGTCCAACTAAACGCAAACCAGATGGAATAACATGCCGCTGCGAGATGCTGTGGTAGCCATGCTGGTTCAGTATGCCTTCAATTTTGAATAAATCCCCAACAGTGTCACCAGCAGAGCACCCCCACACCATCACACCTCCTCATCCATGCTTCACTGTGGGAACCAGGCATGTAGAGTCCATCCGTTCACCTTTTCTGCATCGCACAAAGACACAGTGGTTGGAACCAAAGATATTTGGACTCATCAGACCAAAGCACAGATTTCCACTGGTCTAATGTCCATTCATTGTGTTCTTTAGCCCAAACAAGTCTCTTCTGCTTGTTGCCTGTCCTTAGCAGTGGTTTCCTAGCAGATATTCTACCATGAAGGTCTGATTCACACAGTCTCCTCTTAACAGTTGTTCTAGAGATGTGCCTGCTGCTAGAACTCTGTGTGGCATTGACCTGGTCTCTAATCTGAGCTGCTGTTAACCTGCGATTTCTGAGGCTGGTGACTCGGATGAACTTATCCTCCGCAGCAGAGGTGACTCTTGGTCTTCCTTTCCTGGTTTCTTTGTAGCGCTTGATGGTTTTTGTGACTGCACTTGGGGACACGGTCAAAGTTTTCCCAATTTTTCGGACTGACTGACCTTCATTTCTTAAAGTAATAATGTCCACTCGTTTTTCTTTACTTAGCTATTTTTTTCTTGCCATAATACAAATTCTAACAGTCTATTCAGTAGGACTATCAGCTGTGTATCCACCTGACTTCTCCACAACGCAACTGATGGTCCCAACCCTATTTATAAGGCAAGAAATCCCACTTATTAAACCTGACAGGGCACACCTGTGAAGTGAAAACCATTTCAGGTGACTACCTCTTGAAGCTCATCAAGAGAATGCCAAGAGTGTGCAAAGCAGTAATCAAAGCAAAAGGTGGCTACTTTGAAGAACCTAGACTATGACATATTTTCAGTTGTTTCACACTTTTTTGTTATGCATATAATTCCACATGTGTTAATTCATAGTATTGATGCCTTCAGTGTGAATCTACAATTTTCATAGTCATGAAAATAAAGAAAACTCTTTGAATGAGAAGGTGTGTACAAACTTTTGGTCTGTACTGTGTATATATATATATATATATATATATATATATATATACACACACACAGTGCTGCCCATAATTATTCATACCCCAGGCAAATTTTGACTTAAAGTTACTTTTTTTCAACCAGCAAGTAATTTTTTGACGGGAAATGACATAGGTGTTTCCCAAAAGATAATAACACGATGTACAAGAGGCATATTGTAAAAAAAAAAAAAACATTTATCAGCTTTTAATTACATTTGAGCAAAAAGTGTCCAGTTGGCGTAAAAAAGGAGAAGCCTTCAACCCAAAGAACACCATTCCCACTGTCAAACATGGTGGTGGGAACCTAATGCTTTGGGGGTGTTTTTCAGCCAATGGACCAGGGAATCTAATCACAGTTAACAAGTTATTTAACCCCAACTGGTGCAATGAGTTGCTTCTCATTTCTTAAACAACCATGTCTGTTTGAGAAGAGTCAAATCTTTGGCATGCATCAAGCAGAGAAAACATCTAAGGAGATTGCAGAAACTACTAAAATTGGGTAAAGAACTGTCCAACGCATTATTAAAAACTGGAAGGATAGTGGGGACCCATCGTATTCGAGGAAGAAATGTGGCCAGAAAAAAATCATGAATGATCGTGATCGGCGATCACTTAAAGGGAACCTGTCATGTGGATATTTGATTATAATCTAACTAATTATATACAATCATTAACTACTAAAAAGCACCTTAGATGTATTCACTTACTGGTGTGACAGATGGTTACCTCATAATATACACACAAAGATGCCGCATGCCTCATGCTAATGAGCTGATTCGAGTCCGGTGTGAGGTCATCGAGTCCAGCGTATATTTAATTCAGAGCTATAGCCACTCCCCTGCCCACCTGCTGCTGATTCCTATGGAAACAAACTGTCATTTAGCAGCAGGTGGGCGGGGAGAGTCAGGAGCTCATGAATATTCATGACTCATCATTATCACTGGAGCTTTTCAATACAAGACATTGGCAGATTGACTGGGTCAATTAAATAAAGTGACCCAGCATTTTGCTAAAATAATCAGTCACTTATTTATGTTGCCCTTAATTAGGACACCATAATACTGGTGACAGGTTCCCTTTAAACGTTTAGTGAAATCAAATCGAAGAAAAACAGTAGAACGCAGGGCTATGTTTAATAGTTAAAGTAAGAGCATTTCCACACGCACAATGGGAAGGGAACTAAAGAGATTGGGACTGAACAGCTGTGTAGCCATAAGAAAACCTCTAATCAGTGAAGCAAACCAGAAAAATAGGCTTCAATTTGCTAGGGAGCATAAAGATTGGACTCTGGAGCAATGGAAGAAGGTCATGTGGCCTGATGAGTCCAGATTTGCCCTGTTCCAGAGTGATTGGTGCATCATGGCAAGAAGAGAGGCAGATGAAGTGATGCACCCATCATGCCTAGTGCCTACTGTACAAGCCTGTGGGGGCACTGCTTTGATCTAGGGTTGCTGCAGTTGGTCAGGTCTAGGTTCAGCAACAGTATGTGCTCCAAGAATGTGGTCAGCTGACTACCTGAACATACTGAATGACCAGGTTATTCCATCAATGGATTTGTTCTTCCCTGATGGCACAGCATATTCCAAAATGACAATGCCAGGATTCATCTGGCTCAAATTGTGAAAGAGTGGTTCAGGGAGCATGAAACATTTTCACACATGGATTGGCCACCAAAGAGTCCAGACCTTAAACCCATTAGTAACATAGTAACATAGTACATAAGGCCGAAAAAAGACATTTGTCCATCCAGTTCGGCCTGTCGTCCTGCAAGTTGATCCAGAGGAAGGCAAAAAAAAACTGTGAGGTAGAAGCCAATTTTCCTCACTTTAGGGGAATAAAAAATTCCTTCCCGACTCCAATCAGGCAATCAGAATAACTCCCTGGATCAACAATCTCTCTCTAGTAGCTATAGCCTGTAATATTATTACACTCCAGAAATCCATCCAGGCCCCTCTTGAATTCCTTTATTGTACTCACCATCACCACCTCCTCAGGCAGAGCGTTCCATAGTCTCACTGCTCTTACTGTAAAGAATCCTCTTCTATGTTTGTGTACAAACCTTCTTTCCTCCAGACGCAGAGGATGTCCCCTCGTCACAGTCACAGTCCTGGGGATAAATAGCTGATGGGATAGATCTCTGTACTGACCCTTGATATATTTATACATATTAATTAGATCTCCCCTCAGTCGTCTTTTTTCTAAAGTGAATAACCCTAATTTTGATAATCTTTCAGGGTACTGTAGTTGCCCCATACCAGTTATTACTTTAGTTGCCCTCCTCTGGACCCTCTCCAGCTCTGCTATGTCTGTTTTGTTCACTGGAGCCCAGAACTGTAAACAGTACTCCATGTGTGGTCTGACTAATGATTTGTAAAGTGATAGGACTATGTTCTTATCACGGGCATGCCATTATGATGCAACCCATTATCTTATTGGCCTTGGCAGCAGCTGCCTGACACTGGTTTTTGCAGCTTAGTTTGCTGTTTATAAAAATTCCTAGATCCTTTTCCATGTCAGTGTAAGGCTACTTTCACACTAGCGTTCGTCGGTCCGCTCGTGAGCTCCGTTTGAAGGGGCTCACGAGCGGACCCGAACGCAGCCGTCCAGCCCTGATGCAGTCTGAATGGAGCGGATCCGCTCAGACTGCATCAGTCTGGCGGCGTTCAGCCTCCGCTCTGCTCGCCTCCGCACGGACAGGCGGACAGCTGAACGCTGCTTGCAGCGTTCGGGTGTCCGCCTGGCCGTGCGGAGGCGTGCGGATCCGTGCGGATCCGTCCAGACTTACAATGTAAGTCAATGGGGACGGATCCGTTTGAAGATGCCACAATATGGCTCAATCTTCAGGCGGATCCGTCCCCCATTGACTTTACATTGAAAGTCTGGACGGATCCGTACGAGGCTATTTTCACACTTAGCTGTTATATGCTAAAAATAATGCAGACGGATCCGTTCTGAACGGAGCCTCCGTCTGCATTATTATGATCGGATCCGTTCAGAACGGATCCGATCGAACGCTAGTGTGAAAGTAGCCTTACCGAGTGTTTTACCATTTAATAAGTACGGGTGACTTGCATTATTCCTTCCCATGTGCATAACTTTACATTTGTCAGTGTTAAACCTCATCTGCCAGTTCTCTGCCCAAGCCTCTAATCTATCCAGATCGCTCTGTAGTAGTAAACTGTCCTCTTCAGTGTTAATTACTTTACACAGTTTAGTGTCATCTGCGAAAATTGATATTTTACTATGCAAGCCTTCTACAAGATCATTAATAAATATATTGAAGAGAATAGGGCCCAATACTGACCCCTGAGGTACTCCACTAGTGACAGTGACCCAATCTGAGTATGTACCATTAATAACCACCCTCTGTTTTCTATCATTGAGCCAGTTACTTACCCACTTACAGACGTTTTCTCCCAGTCCGAGCATTCTCATTTTATATACTAACCTTTTATGTAGTACAGTGTCAAATGCTTTAGAGAAGTCTAGATACACGACATCCATTGATTCGCCGCTGTCAAGTCTAGAACTTACCTCCTCATAGAAACTGATTAAATTTGTTTGACATGACCGATCCCTCACGAAGCCATGCTGATATGGCGTTATTTGCTTATTTCCGTTGAGATGCTCTAACATAGCATCTCTCAGAAAACCTTCAAGCAGTTTACCCACAACAGATGTTAAACTTACCGGCCTATAGTCACCAGGCTCTGTTTTTGGACCCTTTTTGAATATTGGCACCACATTTGCCATGCGCCAATCCTGTGGGACATTTCCTGTCAATATAGAGTCTGCAAATATCTGAAATTAGGGTCTGGCTGTGATATTACTTAATTCCCTTAGGATACAGGGGTGTATGCCATCCGTTCCTGGCGATTCGTCTATTTTAATCTTTTTAAGTCGCTGTTGTACTTCTTCCTGGGTCAGACAGGACACTTTTAATGGGGAATTTATTTCAACATTCAGCATGTCATCTGACAGTTTATTTTCCTCAGTGAATACATTGGAGAAAAAAATATTTAACAGCTTTGCTTTCTCCTCGTTGCTCTCTGCGACTCCCCCCTCATTACTCTTTAAAGGGCTGACACCTTCAGATTTATACTTTTTAGCATTTATAAAATTGAAGAATATTTTAGGGTTAGTTTTACTCTCTTTGGCAATTAATCTCTCGGTCTCTAGTTTGGACGCTTTTATTTGTTTTTTACACGTTCTATTTTTTTCCTTATAGTTTTTCAGTGCTTCCGTGCTGCCCTCCTGTTTTAGTGTTTTATATGCTTTCTTTTTGTCATTTATTGCTTTCTTTACAGTTCTGTTTATCCACATTGGTTTCTTTTTGTTCCTTAACCTTTTATTCCCATACGGTATGTACCTCTCACAATGAGATTTTAGGATGCTTTTAAAGATATCTCATTTTATGGCTGTATTTTTATTTGTGAGGACTTTATCCCATTTAGTTAGGCCTATGGCTTCTCTTAGTTGGCTAAATTTAGCTTTTTAGAAGTTTGGTATTTTTGTTCTTCCCTGTAGAAACGCTCTTTTAAATGATAATTGGAAGGTTATTACTTTGTGGTCACTATTTCCCAGGTGTCCCCCAACCTGCACGTCTGTTGTTCTGTCAGGCCTATTGGTTAATACTAAGTCCAGTATGGCTGTCCCTCTAGTCGGGTCCTGAACCAGTTGGCAGAGGTAATTGTCTTTGGTTATTGCCAAGAACCTGTTTACTTTATGAGATATACAAGTTTCAGTTTCCCAGTCTATATCTGGGTAGTTGTAGTCCCCCATAATAACCACCTCATTATGATTTGCCGCCTTGTCAATCTCATTTAGTAGTAGATTTTCTGTGGACTCTGGTATATTAGGTGGTTTATAGTAAACTCCTATTAGTAATTTATTATTGTTTTTAGCTCCATGTATCTCTACCCACAGTGACTCCACATGTTTATGTCCCTCACTTATATCTTCACGGAGTGTGGGCTTTAGACCGGACTTTACATAAAGGCAGACCCCTCCCCCTCTCCGGTTTTGACTATCCTTTCTAAACAGACTGTAACCTTGTACATTAACTGCCCAGTCATAGCTATCATCTAGCCATGTCTCAGATATTCCCACTATGTCATAGTCCTCCTCACACATCACTAATTCCAGTTCACCAGTTTTATTAGTCAGGCTTCTGGCATTAGTATACATACATTTGAGAGGTTTATGTATATTTTTTACCCTACACCTTTCCTTCTGAACTGTTCTAGTCCCTCCTTCCATTCCTCCCCCAGTCCCACTACCTTGCCCCCGGTCTCTATCTGCACTATCTTCCCATCCTATAACATAATTACCCCACCCCCCCAGTCCCTAGTTTAAACACTCCTCCAACCTTCTAGCTATCTTCTTCCCCAACACAGCTGCCCCTTCCCCATTGAGGTGCAGCCCGTCCCTACGATAGAGCCTGTAGCCGATAGAGAAGTCGGCCCAGTTCTCCAGGAACCCAAACCCCTCCTTCTTACACCAGTTCTTGAGCTACTTTTTAATCTCCCTAATCTCCCGCTGCCTTTCTTGTGTGGCACGTGGTACAGGTAGTATTTCGGAAAATACTACCTTTGAGGTCCTTGCCCTAAGCTTTTGACCTAAATCCCTGATATCATTTTTAAGGACTCTCCACCTACCCCTAACTTTGTCATTGGTTCCGATATGGACCATGACCGCTGGATCTTCTCCAGCCCCTCCCAGTAATCTGACAACCAGATCCGCGATGTGTCGAACTCTAGCGCCAGAAAGACAGCACACTGTTCGGCGATCACGGTCTTTGTGACAGAGTTCCCTATCTGTTCCCCTAATAGAGTGTCCCACTACCAGCACCTGTCTGGCCTGCCCTGCTCTCCTGGGCCCCTGCTTACCGGAGCTGACATTCCCCTGACTGGCAGAGGAAGTGTCTCCGGCTGCAGCAGTGCCATCCCTGGACTGACATCCCCCTCATCTGCCAAGGGCTAGCCTCCCTGGCACTCTTCCCTCCACCCTGCTTTCTAACTGTTACCCAGCTAGCTACCTCACTTTCCTCAGCCTCCTCTCTGTCACCCTTCCCCTCATCTACCCCAAAGAGTGCTTGCTCGGTGAGAAGCAAACTCTTTTGCAAATTGTCAATGCCTCTCAGTGTTGCAACTTGCCCATTTAGAGACTCGATTTGCGATTCCAAACGGGTAATTTGCTCACATCTTGAACAAAGATATGCACCCTTGAACTCCTGTTCCAGGACTGCATACATCATGCAAGATATGCACTGGACTGCATTGTCAATTGTGCAACACATACTAAATGGGGATTACGCCACAAAAGCGAAAAATACAATATAATGTAGTACTAAGAAACTGGCTAATTACAGTCCCCCACTGAAGTCCCTGAATCTAAAGTCACTTAATCTTAAGTCACACACTTACGCAACCGTACTTAATCAACCACGCGTCGCGGCCAAACTCGCATTATATATCTCCTTATATAAATAAAAATATAATCTTTGAGAATCTTTTTTTTTTTTTCGGTGGCGACTTTTTTTTTGGACAGGCAGTGTATATATATTTGGTGTCACTATAATTTTACTGACCAAGAGAATACATTTCTAATGTTATTTATGCAGATACATGAATACTGCAAAATTTGATTAACACTGTTAATAACTTTAAAAATTAATTTCTACTGTTAAAAACCTTTTCCCGAACTTGGGTTCGGTTCCAGTTCCTTGGAACTGTACCCGAGTTCGGGAAAAGGTTTTCAACAAAAGAAATTAATTTTTGAAGTTATTACCCAAAGTTTCGCAAGACTTTGCGAAGTAATAACTTCAGCTCATCTGAGCCAATACATTCTAATAGTATCCTCCTGCTCCGTACAGTATTCTAACAAAGTTTTATACAAATCGACTTTGGGCGTTTCATCTGAAGTTGATTCGCTCATCCCTACTGTCAGAGTCAAAAAGTTGTGTGTACATCAAAATTATGCAATTAAAGACTACAACTTCACCACAAAAAAACAAGCCCTCATATGGCTATATCAACAGAAAAAAAAAAAGTTACAGCTCTTGGAATAAGACGGAAAAATGAAAATAAATAAATTATTGGTCACTAAGGCCAAAAAACAGGCTTGTCACTAATGGGTTAAGGTGGTCTCAAAGATGATTTGATGAGATTGTGTCTATGTAAAGTTAGATTTTAAGGGGGAAAAAACTACTATACATACTGTATATTTTGGACTATTGGACACTATTTTTCTCCTTGATCTTGTGCTGCCATCTTCTGGTGTGTCTCATAGAACAAATGCTGGCATTAGGGTAATTTATTAAGCTGAAATACGCCTACATTAGGCATACTTCAGGTGCAGATTGCGGCACAACGGTTAGTTGCGCCTCAATCTGCTACCTCTCCCGACTCACGCCATGTCTAAAATTGTGCAATATCTGTCCAACACCCAATCCGTAGTAGTAGAACGCTGCAGCGGGAAGGAGCGGACTCCACACTTAACAAGAAAGAAATCCCGGCAGTTGTATCTTGCTTTTCCGTTATACTTTTAATTCATTCCACATATTATATAGCGTATACAAAGGACTTGTTTCGGCTATTGTGCCTTTGTCAACAGGTTAAACAGTCAGATATACAGGTAGTAAATATAGGTGAAATAACAAGTCACATGTTAGTGACGTCAGATGCCCCTTTATGGCGGTAATTATACAAAGCACAAACATATGGGCAGCACGGTGGCCCCATTGGGGACAGTTGGATGCTAAACCGCTGTGGAATATAGTAGCGCTATAGTAGTGCATAAATTAAATAAATATGGTGTGAACACAGCATATAATGATGTTATGTCAAAGGATACAGCGTGGTCTCACCGTGACAATGCCTCAGCGTGAGAATGAGGTCTATTGAGATTTACGTATGGCTTTTTTTTTTTGATGGAGGGTGGGCACTTATAAAGTGAAGGAAGCTATGCCTATGGGTTTCTTTCCTATGCAGGTCTGTGGCGAGGTGGCCATGTTCACCTTTCAATACACTGGTATCCAGAAAGCTCACTGCGTTCTTTTCATAGGTCATAGTAAATCTCAGACCCTGATGAACAGTATTCAAATAATCAAAGAAGGAATGAAGGTCCGCTGAGAAGGCATAGACACCCTTGGTAAAGAACCCATTTTTCTTCTTATTAAATACAACACATTTCCTGAGGGTAGTAGCTGAACTACAATCCATTCCTCCTGATAGTTGGCTAGTGACAATTGATGTAGTTAGCCTCTACACTTCTACTGAACACAGAATGGGGATACAGGCGGTAACGGCTTTACTACAAACCAGCGATTACACACACCTACAACAGTTTTTTCTTGAAATGTTACATTTGGTTCTATTTGAAAATTATTTCATGTTTGAAGACAACTTCTACCTGCAGCGACAGGGTACTGCGATGGGTTTGAATGTGGCTCCGCCCTACGCTAACGCATTTATGTAATCTTTTGAAGAATCATATGTATACAATACTCAACTATACCAAGAGCATATTTTATTATAGAAAAGATTCATTGATGACATTTTTTGCGTGTGGGCGGTGCCACTGGAATCTCTTCATTCGTTCTTTGATTATTTGAATACTGGTTATGAGGGTATAAGATTTACTATAACCTATAAAAATAACGCAGTGAGCTTTCTGGATACCACTGTATTGAAAGACGAATATGGCCACCTCTCTACAGACCTGAATAGGAAAGAAACCCATAGGAATAGCATCCTTCACTTTACAAGTGCCCACCCTCCATCTCTAAAAAAGGCTATACCTAAATCTCAATTCCAGAGAATAGTAACAGACCCAAAAAAGAATTGAGGCTACAGGAAATGACTGAAAGATTTAAAGAGAGGGGTTATCCCGCCCAAATTTTAAACAGGACTAAGGATGACTCTGGTACACAAATGCACACTTCCGATAGGAAGAAATCACAGAGGGTGACATTTGTTAGAATGCTGGTTTTGAAAAAGTGGTCCGTTAACACTGGCACTTACTGACCAAAGCCTATCCAGGTGTGGAGGTATTTATGAATCCCCCATTGATCTGCAATAATGAAACCCTAGTCATAGGGATAAAGTGGCACATGCTGACCCGGGTAGCAGTAAAGAGGGTTGGAGACAGAGAACGTTAGCTACACAGAAAAAAGGCACTTTTCCGTGCCTCCATTGTTTTCAATGTTCTCACATCATAAAAGGCTTTGTATTCCATCATCCCCGCACAGGGGAGGCCTTTAAAATAGACAGTTTCTTCCCCTGCAAATCCTCCAATGCAATATACTGATAAAGTGCCCGTGTGGTCTGTTATATGTTGGGGAAACAATGCAGACCATAAGAGATCGGATTTGTAAACACAAATAGACAATAAGGACAAAAAACCTACTATTATCTCTGCTTTATCATTTTGACAAATACAAACACCCAATTGAAGTTCCAGGTTTTGGAACAAATAAAGAGACCAAGAATAGGGGGCGATATAAAAAAACTTTAATTACGTAGAGAGGTGTACTGGATCCAAGTGTTAGATACATTACAACTGTGAGGCTTGAACAAGGAATAGGAGATAGTGCATATCTAGATTATTAATTTATATTTTCTCATTATTTTCTCTGCAGACCTCAGCCTCGCGCTGAGGCATTGTCACTGGGAGACCACGCTGTATCCTCTGACATAACATCGTTATATGTTGTGTTTATATTATTTGTTGTGTTTACACCATATGTTTGTGCTTTGTATAATTACTGCCAGAAAGGGGCGTCTCATGTCTCTAACATGTGACTTGTTATTTCAACTATATATACCACCTGTATACCTGACCGTTTACCTTGTATACGCTATATAATATGTGGAATTAATTAAAAGTATAATGGAAAAGCAAGATACAACTGCGGGGATTTCTTTATTGTTAAGTCTAAAATTGTGGGCATGACGTGGGCAGGGAAGGGGACGGGCCAAAAGGCCTTTCTCATTTAAAATTTTCTATGCCTGTTTTAGGCATAGAAAAAAGGTATAAATGTTAGAAAGCTAGGAAGCTGTCTTACATTTAGAAGTGGCGGAGGATCCGCCAAAGTTATGAAGAGGCTGGCATCCAAAATGCTGGTCTTAATAAATGTACCCATAATTCCCATTACTAACGAACAGGTCCTGGCAGTGTAGTTGTGTGGACACAACAAGAACTGTGCTCTGTTTACATAATCTGTGTGTCTGCTCATTTTACACAAAGATTTCTGTAAAGTGTGACTGTTCAGCGTGCAAATAATACACACATTGGTACTGACAGAAGAGTAAATATGTGCAGTGTCTGTCCTGCCAGGGCCTGTGAAGCCATGCTTTGCACAGGACAGATCCATCCCAGGAACTCCAGACTCCTACTATTGACTCTTACCAGGTAAGCTAAGACAGCTTAGTCAGGGGGATCTATGACTGGCAATGTGATGAGGCCTTGTGGCTGGCATGGTAAGGGGACACTGAGACTGGTATAGTCAGAGGGCATTGTAGCTGGCATAATCAGGGGACATTGTGGCTTAAAATGTTATGAGGCATTGGCTTTTGTATTGTGTTTGTACCATATCAACTGTATATCACCCTTAGGATATATACAATAAAAACTGTACTTTTTATGCTTCTAACTGTAGGTGCAGCTCATGGTCTGGTGTATGACACTCTGCAAAGAAAAAAAATCACAGAAAGCAAAAGATAAAAACATCATGCATGGTAATTAATAAATACATGGATGTGAGGTGTAGGTGCCTCCAAGACTGAACGCACTCCTATTATGCCACCTATTCCACATGATGCTTTTGATTTGGTAATACATATAGCTAAGTTGGCTCTTCTTCTCGTTGGTCGCTTAAATGCCCACAAATTTAACAGGTAACAACACAGTATATGTGAATGTTCTGCTCTCCTGAATTTAGATGCCCAACGGCATGATATTGTTATTAGATGGAGCCAAGGTTCTTACCTGGACTGAGGTCACCTTGCCATGGTAAGTGGGTACAGATGTGTTTAGATGAAAATATATCAGCTAAAAACCTCAGAGTTATTTATCATAATTAGGTATTAGTCTACAGTATGCAGTTGCAAGAAAAAGTATGGCCTAAAACAGAAGAAAATACGCCTTCTGGAGTGGTCCAGTCAGAGTCCTGACCTCAACCCGATTGAGATGCTGTGGCATGACCTCAAGAAAACGATTCACACCAGACATCCCAAGAATAGGGATGAGCGAACTCGAACTGTATAGTTCGGGTTCGTACCGAATTTTGGGGTGTCCGTGACACGGACCCGAACCCGGACATTTTCGTAAAAGTCCGGGTTCGGGTTCGGTGTTCGTCGCTTTCTTCGCGCTTTTGTGACGCTTTCTTGGCACTTTTTGAAAGGCTGCAAAGCAGCCAATCAACAAGCGTCATACTACTTGCCCCAAGAGGCCATCACAGCCATGCCTACTATTGGCATGGCTGTGATTGGCCAGAGCACCATGTGACCCAGCCTCTATTTAAGCTGGAGTCACATAGCGCCGCCCGTCACTCTGCTCTGATTAGCGTAGGGAGAGGTTGCGGCTGCGACAGTAGGGCGAGATTAGGCAGATTAACTCCTCCAAAGGACTTGATTAACTGATCGATCTGCAGCTGTGGATCATTGAGCTGCTGATCCTCAATTGCTCACTGTTTTTAGGCTGCCCAGACCGTTTGTCAGTCACATTTTTCTGGGGTGATCGGCGGCCATTTTGTGTCTTGTGGTGCGCCAGCACAAGCTGCGACCAAGTGCATTTAACCCTCAATGGTGTGGTTGTTTTTTGGCTAAAGCCTACATCAGGGTGAAGCTGTCACACCAAGTGCATTTAACCAGCAATAGTCTGTTCATTTTTTGGCCATATACAAAATCAGGGGCAAGCTGCGCCTGTCACCAAGTGCATTTAACCCTCAATGGTGTGGTTGTTTTTTGGCTAAAGCCTACATCAGGGTGAAGCTGTCACACCAAGTGCATTTAACCAGCAATAGTCTGTTCATTTTTTGGCCATATACTAAATCAGGGGCAAGCTGCGCCTGTCACCAAGTGCATTTAACCCTCAATGGTGTGGTTGTTTTTTGGCTAAAGCCTACATCAGGGTGAAGCTGTCACACCAAGTGCATTTAACCAGCAATAGTCTGTTTATTTTTTGGCCATATCCCAGTCTAATTCTGTCACTAAATCCATACCGGTCACCCAGCGCCTAAATACTAGGCCTCAAATTTATATCCCGCTAAATCTGTCCTTAGTGCTGTAGCTGGGCGAGTTATTTAGTGTCCGTTCAAGCACATTTCTTGTTCTGGGTTGAAATACAATTCCCAATTTAGCAATTTCATAATTTAGTGGTTTCTGCTATATCAGAGCTATTTGAAATCTATCCCTAAAAGGGTATATAATATTCAAGGTGCACATTGGGTCATTCAGAATAACTTCACACACACCCGCTACTGTGTATTTCCAAGTCTAATTCTGGCACTAAACCCATACCTGTCACCCAGCGCCTAAATACTAGGCCTCAAATTTATATCCCGCTAAATCTGTCCCTAGTGCTGTAGCTGGGCGAGTTATTTAGTGTCCGTTCAAGCACATTTCTTGTTCTGGGTTGAAATACAATTCCCAATTTAGCAATTTCATAATTTAGTGGTTTCTGCTATATCAGAGCTATTTGAAATCTATCCCTAAAAGGGTATATAATATTCAAGGTGCACATTGGGTCATTCAGAATAACTTCACACACACCCGCTACTGTGTATTTCCAAGTCTAATTCTGGCACTAAACCCATACCTGTCACCCAGCGCCTAAATACTAGGCCTCAAATTTATATCCCGCTAAATCTGTCCTTAGTGCTGTAGCTGGGCGAGTTATTTAGTGTCCGTTCAAGCACATTTCTTGTTCTGGGTTGAAATACAATTCCCAATTTAGCAATTTCATAATTTAGTGGTTTCTGCTATATCAGAGCTATTTGAAATCTATCCCTAAAAGGGTATATAATATTCAAGGTGCACATTGGGTCATTCAGAATAACTTCACACACACCCGCTACTGTGTATTTCCAAGTCTAATTCTGGCACTAAACCCATACCTGTCACCCAGCGCCTAAATACTAGGCCTCAAATTTATATCCCGCTAAATCTGTCCCTAGTGCTGTAGCTGGGCGAGTTATTTAGTGTCCGTTCAAGCACATTTCTTGTTCTGGGTTGAAATACAATTCCCAATTTAGCAATTTCATAATTTAGTGGTTTCTGCTATATCAGAGCTATTTGAAATCTATCCCTAAAAGGGTATATAATATTCAAGGTGCACATTGGGTCATTCAGAATAACTTCACACACACCCGCTACTGTGTATTTCCAAGTCTAATTCTGGCACTAAACCCATACCTGTCACCCAGCGCCTAAATACTAGGCCTCAAATTTATATCCCGCTAAATCTGTCCCTAGTGCTGTAGCTGGGCGAGTTATTTAGTGTCCGTTCAAGCACATTTCTTGTTCTGGGTTGAAATACAATTCCCAATTTAGCAATTTCATAATTTAGTGGTTTCTGCTATATCAGAGCTATTTGAAATCTATCCCTAAAAGGGTATATAATATTCAAGGTGCACATAGGGTCATTCAGAATAACTTCACACACCCGCTACTGTGCATTTCCAAATCTAATTCTGTCACTAAACCCATACCTGTCACCCAGCGCCTAAATACTAGGCCTCAAATTTATATCCCGCTAAATCTCTCGTTACCGCTGTCCTGTTGTGGCTGGGAAAGTTATTTAGTGTCCGTCAAAGCACATTTTTTGTTCTGGGTTGAAATACAATTCCCAATTTAGCAATTTCATAATTTAGTCGTTTCTGCTATATCAGAGCTATTTGAAATCTATCCCTAAAAGGGTAGATCATATTGAAGGTGCACATAGGGTCATTCAGAATAACTTCACACACACGCTTCTGTGCATTTCCAAGTCTAATTCTGTCACTAAATCCATACCGGTCACCCAGCGCCTAAATACTAGGCCTCAAATTTATATCCCGCTGAATTTGAATACAATACATTGGGCCAAATAATATATTTGTTGTTGTGGTGAACCATAACAATGAGAAAAACATCTAGTAAGGGACGCGGACGTGGACATGGTCGTGGTGGTGTTAGTGGACCCTCTGGTGCTGGGAGAGGACGTGGCCGTTCTGCCACATCCACACGTCCTAGTGTACCAACTACCTCAGGTCCCAGTAGCCGCCAGAATTTACAGCGATATATGGTGGGGCCCAATGCCGTTCTAAGGATGGTAAGGCCTGAGCAGGTACAGGCATTAGTCAATTGGGTGGCCGACAGTGGATCCAGCACGTTCACATTATCTTCCACCCAGTCTTCTGCAGAAAGCGCACAGATGGCGCCTGAAAACCAACCCCATCAGTCTGTCACATCACCCCCATGCATACCAGGGAAACTGTCTCAGCCTCAAGTTATGCAGCAGTCTCTTATGCTGTTTGAAGACTCCGCTGGCAGGGTTTCCCAAGGGCATCCACCTAGCCCTTCCCCAGCGGTGAAAGACATAGAATGCACTGACGCACAACCACTTATGTTTCCTGATGATGAGGACATGGGAATACCACCTCAGCATGTCTCTGATGATGACGAAACACAGGTGCCAACTGCTGCGTCTTTCTGCAGTGTGCAGACTGAACAGGAGGTCAGGGATCAAGACTGGGTGGAAGACGATGCAGGGGACGATGAGGTCCTAGACCCCACATGGAATGAAGGTCGTGCCACTGACTTTCACAGTTCGGAGGAAGAGGCAGTGGTGAGACCGAGCCAACAGCGTAGCAAAAGAGGGAGCAGTGGGCAAAAGCAGAACACCCGCCGCCAAGAGACTCCGCCTGCTACTGACCGCCGCCATCTGGGACCGAGCACCCCAAAGGCAGCTTCAAGGAGTTCCCTGGCATGGCACTTCTTCAAACAATGTGCTGACGACAAGACCCGAGTGGTTTGCACGCTGTGCCATCAGAGCCTGAAGCGAGGCATTAACGTTCTGAACCTGAGCACAACCTGCATGACCAGGCACCTGCATGCAAAGCATGAACTGCAGTGGAGTAAACACCTTAAAACCAAGGAAGTCACTCAGGCTCCCCCTGCTACCTCTTCTGCTGCTGCCGCCTCGGCCTATTCTGCTGCTGCCGCCTCGGCCTCTTCCTCCGCCTCTGGAGGAACGTTGGCACCTGCCGCCCAGCAAACAGGGGATGTACCACCAACACCACCACCACCACCTCCGTCACCAAGCGTCTCAACCATGTCACACGCCAGCGTTCAGCTCTCCATCTCACAAACATTTGATAGAAAGCGTAAATTCCCACCTAGCCACCCTCGATCCCTGGCCCTGAATGCCAGCATTTCTAAACTACTGGCCTATGAAATGCTGTCATTTAGGCTGGTGGACACAGACAGCTTCAAACAGCTCATGTCGCTTGCTGTCCCACAGTATGTTGTTCCCAGCCGGCACTACTTCTCCAAGAGAGCCGTGCCTTCCCTGCACAACCAAGTATCCGATAAAATCAAGTGTGCACTGCGCAACGCCATCTGTGGCAAGGTCCACCTAACCACAGATACGTGGACCAGTAAGCACGGCCAGGGACGCTATATCTCCCTAACTGCACACTGGGTAAATGTAGTGGCAGCTGGGCCCCAGGCGGAGAGCTGTTTGGCGCACGTCCTTCCGCCGCCAAGGATCGCAGGGCAACATTCTTTGCCTCCTGTTGCCACCTCCTCCTTCTCGGCTTCCTCCTCCTCTTCTTCCACCTGCTCATCCAGTCAGCCACACACCTTCACCACCAACTTCAGCACAGCCCGGGGTAAACGTCAGCAGGCCATTCTGAAACTCATATGTTTGGGGGACAGGCCCCACACCGCACAGGAGTTGTGGCGGGGTATAGAACAACAGACCGACGAGTGGTTGCTGCCGGTGAGCCTCAAGCCCGGCCTGGTGGTGTGTGATAATGGGCGAAATCTCGTTGCAGCTCTGGGACTAGCCAATTTGACGCACATCCCTTGCTTGGCGCATGTGCTGAATTTGGTGGTGCAGAAGTTCATTCACAACTACCCCGACATGTCAGAGCTGCTGCATAAAGTGCGGGCCGTCTGTTCGCGCTTCCGGCGTTCACATCCTGCTGCTGCTCGCCTGTCTGCGCTACAGCGTAACTTCGGCCTTCCCGCTCACCGCCTCATATGCGACGTGCCCACCAGGTGGAACTCCACCTTGCACATGCTGGACAGACTGTGCGAGCAGCAGCAGGCCATAGTGGAGTTTCAGCTGCAGCACGCACGGGTCAGTCGCACTACAGAACAGCACCACTTCACCACCAATGACTGGGCCTCCATGCGAGACCTGTGTGCCCTGTTGCGCTGTTTCGAGTACTCCACCAACATGGCCAGTGGCGATGACACCGTTATCAGCGTTACAATACCACTTCTATGTCTCCTTGAGAAAACACTTAGGGCGATGATGGAAGAGGAGGTGGCCCAGGAGGAGGAGGAGGAGGAGGAGGAAGAGGGGTCATTTTTAGCACTTTCAGGCCAGTCTCTTCGAAGTGACTCAGAGGGAGGTTTTTGGCAACAGCAGAGGCCAGGTACAAATGTGGCCAGCCAGGGCCCACTACTGGAGGACGAGGAGGACGAGGATGAGGAGGAGGTGGAGGAGGATGAGGATGAAGCATGGTCACAGCGGGGTGGCACCCAACGCAGCTCGGGTCCATCACTGGTGCGTGGCTGGGGGGAAAGGCAGGACGATGACGATACGCCTCCCACAGAGGACAGCTTGTCCTTACCCCTGGGCAGCCTGGCACACATGAGCGACTACATGCTGCAGTGCCTGCGCAACGACAGCAGAGTTGCCCACATTTTAACCTGTGCGGACTACTGGGTTGCCACCCTGCTGGATCCACACTACAAAGACAATGTGCCCACCTTACTTCCTGCACTGGAGCGTGATAGGAAGATGCGCGAGTACAAGCGCACGTTGGTAGACGCGCTACTGAGAGCATTCCCAAATGTCACAGGGGAACAAGTGGAAGCCCAAGGCCAAGGCAGAGGAGGAGCAAGAGGTCGCCAAGGCAGCTGTGTCACGGCCAGCTCCTCTGAGGGCAGGGTTAGCATGGCAGAGATGTGGAAAACTTTTGTCAACACGCCACAGCTAACTGCACCACCACCTGATACGCAACGTGTTAGCAGGAGGCAACATTTCACTAACATGGTGGAACAGTACGTGTGCACACCCCTCCACGTACTGACTGATGGTTCGGCCCCATTCAACTTCTGGGTCTCTAAATTGTCCACGTGGCCAGAGCTAGCCTTTTATGCCTTGGAGGTGCTGGCCTGCCCGGCAGCCAGCGTTTTGTCTGAACGTGTATTCAGCACGGCAGGGGGCGTCATTACAGACAAACGCAGCCGCCTGTCTACAGCCAATGTGGACAAGCTGACGTTCATAAAAATGAACCAGGCATGGATCCCACAGGACCTGTCCGTCCCTTGTCCAGATTAGACATTAACTACCTCCCCATAACCATATATTATTGGACTCCAGGGCACTTCCTCATTCAATCCTATTTTTATTTTCATTTTACCATTATATTGCGAGGCTACCCAAAGTTGAATGAACCTCTCCTCTGCCTGTGTGCTAGGCCTAAATATATGCCAATGGACTGTTGCAGTGGTGGCTGACGTGAAGCCTCATTCTCTGCTATGACATGCAGACTGATTCTCTGCTGACATGAAGACAGATTCTCTGTTACGGGACCTCTCTGCTCTGCCTGTGTGCTAGGCCTAAATATATGCCAATGGACTGTTGCAGTGGTGGCTGACGTGAAGCCTCATTCTCTGCTATGACATGCAGACTGATTCTCTGCTGACATGAAGCCAGATTGTCTGTTACGGGACCTCTCTGCTCTGACTGTGTGCTAGTCCTAAATATATGCCAATGGACTGTTGCAGTGGTGGCTGACGTGAAGCCTGATTCTCTGCTATGACATGCAGACTGATTCTCTGCTGACATGAAGCCAGATTGTCTGTTACGGGACCTCTCTGCTCTGCCTGTGTGCTAGGCCTAAATATATGCCAATGGACTGTTGCAGTGGTGGGTGACGTGAAGCCTCATTCTCTGCTATGACATGCAGACTGATTCTCTGCTGACATGAAGACAGATTCTCTGTTACGGGACCTCCCTCCTCTGCCTGGGTTCTGGGCCTAAATATATGCCAATGGACTGTTGCAGTGGTGGCTGACATGAAGCCTGATTCTCTGCTATGACATGCAGACTAATTCTCTGCTGACATGAAGCCAGATTGTCTGTTATGGGACCTCTCTCCTCTGCCTGGGTGCTGGGCCTAAATTTATGACAATGGACTGTTGCAGTGGTGGCTGACGTGAAGCCTGATTCTCTGCTATGACATGCAGACTGATTCTCTGCTGACATGAAGCCAGATTGTCTGTTACGGGACCTCTCTGCTCTGCCTGTGTGCTAGGCCTAAATATATGCCAATGGACTGTTGCAGTGGTGGCTGACGTGAAGCCTCATTCTCTGCTATGACATGCAGACTGATTCTCTGCTGACATGAAGCCAGATTGTCTGTTACGGGACCTCTCTGCTCTGCCTGTGTGCTAGGCCTAAATATATGCCAATGGACTGTTGCAGTGGTGGGTGACGTGAAGCCTCATTCTCTGCTATGACATGCAGACTGATTCTCTGCTGACATGAAGCCAGATTCTCTGTTACGGGACCTCTCTCCTCTGCCTGTGTGTGTGCTGGGCCTAAATATATGCCAATGGACTGTTGCAGTGGTGGCTGACGTGAAGCCTGATTCTCTGCTATGACATGCAGACTGATTCTCTGCTGACATGAAGCCAGATTGTCTGTTACGGGACCTCTCTCCTCTGCCTGGGTGCTGGGCCTAAATTTATGACAATGGACTGTTGCAGTGGTGGCTGACGTGAAGCCTGATTCTCTGCTATGACATGCAGACTGATTCTCTGCTGACATGAAGCCAGATTGTCTGTTACGGGACCTCTCTGCTCTGCCTGTGTGCTAGGCCTAAATATATGCCAATGGACTGTTGCAGTGGTGGCTGACGTGAAGCCTCATTCTCTGCTATGACATGCAGACTGATTCTCTGCTGACATGAAGCCAGATTGTCTGTTACGGGACCTCTCTGCTCTGCCTGTGTGCTAGGCCTAAATATATGCCAATGGACTGTTGCAGTGGTGGGTGACGTGAAGCCTCATTCTCTGCTATGACATGCAGACTGATTCTCTGCTGACATGAAGCCAGATTCTCTGTTACGGGACCTCTCTCCTCTGCCTGTGTGTGTGCTGGGCCTAAATATATGCCAATGGACTGTTGCAGTGGTGGCTGACGTGAAGCCTGATTCTCTGCTATGACATGCAGACTGATTCTCTGCTGACATGAAGCCAGATTGTCTGTTACGGGACCTCTCTCCTCTGCCTGTGTGTGTGCTGGGCCTAAATATATGCCAATGGACTGTTGCAGTGGTGGCTGACGTGAAGCCTCATTCTCTGCTATGACATGCAGACTAATTCTCTGCTGACATGAAGACAGATTCTCTGTTACGGGACCTCACCCCTCTGCCTGGGTGCCGGGGCCTAAATATCTGAGAATGGACTGTTCCAGTGGTGGGTGACGGGAAGCCAGATTCTCTGCTATGGAACCTCTCTCCAATTGATTTTGGTTAATTTTTATTTATTTAATTTTTATTTTAATTCATTTCCCTATCCACATTTGTTTGCAGGGGATTTACCTACATGTTGCTGCCTTTTGCAGCCCTCTAGCTCTTTCCTGGGCTGTTTTACAGCCTTTTTAGTGCCGAAAAGTTCGGGTCCCCATTGACTTCAATGGGGTTCGGGTTCGGGACGAAGTTCGGATCGGGTTCGGATCCCGAACCCGAACATTTCCGGGATGTTCGGCCGAACTTCTCGAACCCGAACATCCAGGTGTTCGCTCAACTCTACCCAAGAATATTGCTGAACTGAAACAGTTGTGTAAAGAGGAATGGTCAAGAATTACTCCTGACCGTTGTGCACGTCTGATCTGCAACTACAGGAAACGTTTGGTTGAAGTTATTGCTGCCAAAGGAGGTTCAACCAGTTATTAAATCCAAGGGTTCACATACTTTTTCCACCTGCACTGTGAATGTTTACATGGTGTGTTCAATAAAAACATGGTAACGTTTAATTCTTTGTGTGTTATTAGTTTAAGCAGACTGTGATTGTTTATTGTTGTGACTTAGATAAAGATCAGATCACATTGTATGACCAATTTGTGCAGAAATCCATATCATTCCAAAGGGTTCACATACTTTTTCTTGCAACTGTATATAACCATTGTATTGAGTGCTATGTGATTGCTATTATGTCCCGCTTTTTTTAAATGTGGCCTTGCACATATATTTATTAAATTGTGCAGAATGTTTTTATCTTTTTCTTTCTAAAAGGGAAGAGTGGAGAATAAAAGACCCAGGACTAGAGTTGAGCGGACACCTGGATGTTCGGGTTCGAGAAGTTCGGCCGAACTTCCCGGAAATGTTCGGGTTCGGGATACGAACCCGATCCGAACTTCGTCCCGAACCCGAACCCCATTGAAGTCAATGGGGACCCAAACTTTTCGGCACTAAAAAGGCTGTAAAACAGCCCAGGAAAGGGCTAGAGGGCTGCAAAAGGCAGCAACATGTAGGTAAATCCCATGCAAACAAATGTGGATAGGGAAATGAATTAAAATAAAAATAAAATAAATAAAAATTAACCAATATCAATTGGAGAGAGGTCCCATAGCAGAGAATCTGGCTTCATGTCACCCACCACTGGAACAGTCCATTCTCAGATATTTAGGCCCCGGCACCCAGGCAGAGGAGAGAGGTCCCGTAACAGAGAATCTGGCTTCATGTCAGCAGAGTATCAGTCTGCATGTCATAGCAGAGAATCAGGCTTCACGTCAGCCACCACTGCAACAGTCCATTGTCATATATTTAGGCCCAGCACACAGGCAGAGGAGAGAGGTCCCGTAACAGAGAATCTGTCTTCATGTCAGCAGAGAATCAGTCTGCATGTCATAGCAGAGAATCAGGCTTCACATCAGCCACCACTGCAACAGTCCATTGGCATCTATTTAGGCCCAGCACCCAGGCAGAGGAGAGAGGTCCCGTAACAGAGAATCTGGCTTCATGTCAGCAGAGAATCAGTCTGCATGTCATAGCAGAGAATCAGGCTTCATGTCAGACACCACTGCAACAGTCCATTGTCATATATTTAGGCCCAGCACACAGGCAGAGGAGAGAGGTCCCGTAACAGAGAATCTGTCTTCATGTCAGCAGAGAATCAGTCTGCATGTCATAGCAGAGAATCAGGCTTCACATCAGCCACAACTGCAACAGTCCATTGGCATCTAATTAGGCCCAGCACCCAAGCAGAGGAGAAAAGTCCCGTAACAGAGAATCTGGCTTCATGTCAGCAGAGAATCAGTCTGCATGTCATAGCAGAGAATCAGGCTTCACGTCAGACACCACTGCAACAGTCCATTGTCTTATATTTAGGCCCAGCACCCAGGCAGAGGAGAGAGGTCCCGTAACAGAGAATCTGTCTTCATGTCAGCAGAGAATCAGTCTGCATGTCATAGCAGAGAATCAGGCTTCACGTCAGCCACCAGTGCAACAGTCCATTGTCATATATTTAGGCCCAGCACCCAGGCAGAGGAGAGAGGTCCGGTAACAGAGAATCTGGCTTCATGTCAGCAGAGAATCAGTCTGCATGTCATAGCAGAGAATCAGGCTTCACGTCAGCCACCACTGCAACAGTCCATTGTCAGATATTTAGGCCCAGCACCCAGGCAGAGGAGAGAGGTCCCGGAACAGAGAATCTGTCTTCATGTCAGCAGAGAATCAGTTTGCATGTCATAGCAGAGAATCAGGCTTCACGTCAGCCACCACTGCAACAGTCCATTGTCATATATTTAGGCCCAGCACCCAGGCAGAGGAGAGAGGTCCCGTAACAGAGAATCTGTCTTCATGTCAGCAGAGAATCAGTCTGCATGTCATAGCAGAGAATCAGGCTTCACGTCACCCAACATTGGAACAGTCCATTGGCATCTATTTAGGCCCAGCACCCAGGCAGAGGAGAGAGGTCCCGTAACAGAGAATCTGTCTTCATGTCAGCAGAGAATCAGTTTGCATGTCATAGCAGAGAATCAGGCTTCACGTCAGCCACCACTGCAACAGGCCATTGTCATATATTTAGGCCCAGCACCCAGGCAGAGGAGAGAGGTCCCGTAACAGAGAATCTGTCTTCATGTCAGCAGAGAATCAGTCTGCATGTCATAGCAGAGAATCAGGCTTCACGTCACCCACCACTGCAACAGTCCATTGTCAGATATTTAGGCCCAGCACCCAGGCATAGGAGAGAGATCCCGTAACAGAGAATCAGTCTGCATGTCATAGCAGAGAATCAGGCTTCACGTCAGCCACCAGTGCAACAGTCCATTGTCATATATTTAGGCCCAGCACACAGGCAGAGGAGAGAGGTCCCGTAACAGAGAATCTGTCTTCATGTCAGCAGAGAATCAGTCTGCATGTCATAGCAGAGAATCAGGCTTCACGTCAGCCACCACTGCAACAGTCCATTGGCATATATTTAGGCCCAGCACCCAGGCAGAGGAGAGAGGTCCCGTAACAGAGAATCTGGCTTCATGTCAGCAGAGAATCAGTCTGCATGTCATAGCAGAGAATCAGGCTTCACGTCAGCCACCACTGCAACAGTCCATTGTCATATATTTAGGCCCAGCACCCAGGCAGAGGAGAGAGGTCCCGTAACAGAGAATCTGTCTTCATGTCAGCAGAGAATCAGTCTTCATGTCATAGCAGAGAATCAGGCTTCACGTCAGCCACCACTGCAACAGTCCATTGTCATATATTTAGGCCCAGCACCCAGGCAGAGGAGAGAGGTCCCGTAACAGAGGATCTGGCTTCATGTCAGCAGAGAATCAGTCTGCATGTCATAGCAGAGAATCAAGCTTCACGTCAGCCACCACTGCAACAGTCCATTGTCATATATTTAGGCCCAGCACACAGGCAGAGGAGAGAGATCCCGTAACAGAGAATCTGGCTTCATGTCAGCAGAGAATCAGTCTGCATGTCATAGCAGAGAATCAGGCTTCACGTCACCCAACATTGGAACAGTCCATTGGCATATATTTAAGCCCAGGCACCCAGGCAGAGGAGAGAGGTCCCGTAACAGAGAATCTGGCTTCATGTCAGCAGAGAATTAGTCTGCATGTCATAGCAGAGAATAAGGCTTCACGTCACCCAACATTGGAACAGTCCATTGGCATATATTTAGGCCCCGGCACTCAGACAGAGGAGAGGTTCATTCAACTTTGGGTAGCCTCGCAATATAATGGTAAAATGAAAATAGGATTGAATGAGGAAGTGCTCTGGAGTACAATAATATATGGTTAAGGGGAGGTAGTTAATGTCTAATCTGCACAAGGGATGGACAGGTCCTGTGGGATCCATGCCTGGTTCATTTTTATGAACGTCAGCTTGTCCACATTGGCTGTAGACAGGCGGCTGCGTTTGTCTGTAATGACGCCCCCTGCCGTGCTGAATACACGTTCAGACAAAACGCTGGCCGCCGGGCAGGCCAGCACCTCCAAGGCATAAAAGGCTAGCTCTGGCCACGTGGACAATTTAGAGACCCAGAAGTTGAATGGGGCCGAACCATCAGTCAGTATGTGAAGGGGTGTGCACACGTACTGTTCCACCATGTTAGTGAAATGTTGCCTCCTGCTAACACGTTGCATATCAGGTGGTGGTGCAGTTAGCTGTGGCGTGTTGACAAAACTTTTCCACATCTCTGCCATGCTAACCCTGCCTTCAGAGGAGCTGGCTGTGACACAGCTGCCTTGGCAACCTCTTGCTCCTCCTCTGCCTTGGGCTTCCACTTGTTCCCCTGTGACATTTGGGAATGCTCTCAGTAGCGCGTCTACCAACGTGCGCTTGTACTCGCGCATCTTCCTATCACGCTCCAGTGCAGGAAGTAAGGTGGGCACATTGTCTTTGTACCGTGGATCCAGCAGGGTGGCAACCCAGTAGTCCACACACGTTAAAATGTGGGCAACTCTGCTGTCGTTGCGCAGGCACTGCAGCATGTAGTTGCTCATCTGTGCCAGGCTGCCCAGGGGTAAGGACAAGCTGTCCTCTGTGGGAGGCATATCGTCATCGTCCTGCCTTTCCCCCCAGCCACACACCAGTGATGGGCCAGAGCTGCGTTGGGTGCCACCCCGCTGTGACCATGCTTCATCCTCATCCTCCTCCACCTCCTCCTCATCCTCGTCCTCCTCGTCCTCCAGTAGTGGGCCCTGGCTGGCCACATTTGTACCTGGCCTCTGCTGTTGCAAAAAACCTCCCTCTGAGTCACTTCGAAGAGACTGGCCTGAAAGTGCTAAAAATTACCCCTCTTCCTCCTCCTCCTCCTCCTGGGCCACCTCCTCTTCCATCATCACCCTAAGTGTTTTCTCAAGGAGACATAGAAGTGGTATTGTAACGCTGATAACGGCGTCATCGCCACTGGCCATGTTGGTGGAGTACTCGAAACAGCGCAACAGGGCACACAGGTCTCGCATGGAGGCCCAGTCATTGGTGGTGAAGTGGTGCTGTTCCGTAGTGCGACTGACCCGTGCGTGCTGCAGCTGAAACTCCACTATGGCCTGCTGCTGCTCGCACAGTCTGTCCAGCATGTGCAAGGTGGAGTTCCACCTGGTGGGCACGTCGCATATGAGGCGGTGAGCGGGAAGGCCGAAGTTACGCTCTAGCGCAGACAGGCGAGCAGCGGCAGGATGTGAACGCCGGAAGTGCGAACAGACAGCCCGCACTTTATGCAGCAGCTCTGACATGTCGGGGTAGTTGTGAATGAACTTCTGCACCACCAAATTCAGCACATGCGCCAAGCAAGGGATGTGCGTCAAACCGGCTAGTCCCAGAGCTGCAACGAGATTTTGCCCATTATCGCACACCACCAGGCCGGGCTTGAGGCTCACCGGCAGCAACCACTCGTCGGTCTGTTGTTCTATACCCCGCCACAACTCCTGTGCGGTGTGGGGCCTGTCCTCCAAACATATGAGTTTCAGAATGGCCTGCTGACGTTTACCCCGGGCTGTGCTGAAGTTGGTGGTGAAGGTGTGTGGCTGACTGGATGAGCAGGTGGAAGAAGAGGAGGAGGAAGCTGAGTAGGAGGAGGTGGCAACAGGAGGCAAAGAATGTTGCCCTGCGATCCTTGGCGGCGGAAGGACGTGCGCCAAACAGCTCTCCGCCTGGGGCCCAGCTGCCACTACATTTACCCAGTGTGCAGTTAGGGAGATATAGCATCCCTGGCCATGCTTACTGGTCCACGTATCTGTGGTTAGGTGGACCTTGCCACAGATGGCGTTGCGCAGTGCACACTTGATTTTATCGGATACTTGGTTGTGCAGGGAAGGCACGGCTCTCTTGGAGAAGTAGTGCCGGCTAGGAACAACATACTGTGGGACAGCAAGCGACATGAGCTGTTTGAAGCTGTCTGTGTCCACCAGCCTAAATGACAGCATTTCATAGGCCAGTAGTTTAGAAATGCTGGCATTCAGGGCCAGGGATCGAGGGTGGCTAGGTGGGAATTTACGCTTTCTCTCAAATGTTTGTGAGATGGAGAGCTGAACGCTGCCGTGTGACATGGTTGAGATGCTTGGTGACGGAGGTGGTGGCGTTGGTGGTACATCCCCTGTTTGCTGGGCGGCAGGTGCCAATGTTCCTCCAGATGCGGAGGAAGAGGCCGAGGCGGCAGCAGCAGAAGAGGCCGAGGAGGCAGCAGCAGAAGAGGCCGAGGCGGCAGCAGCAGAAGAGGTAGCAGGGGGCGCCTGAGTGACTTCCTTGTTTTTAAAGTGTTTACTCTACTGCAGTTCATGCTTTGCATGCAGGTGCCTGGTCATGCAGGTTGTGCTAAGGTTCAGAACGTTAATGCCTCGCTTCAGGCTCTGATGGCACAGCGTGCAAACCACTCGGGTCTTGTCGTCAGCACATTGTTTGAAGAAGTGCCATGCCAGGGAGCTCCTTGAAGCTGCCTTTGGGGTGCTCGGTCCCAGATGGCGGTGGTCAGTAGCAGGCGGAGTCTCTTGGCGGCGGGTGTTCTGCTTTTGCCCACTGCTCCCTCTTTTGCTACGCTGTTGGCTCGGTCTCACCACTGCCTCTTCCTCCGAACTGTGAAAGTCAGTGGCACGACCTTCATTCCATGTGGGGTCTAGGACCTCATCGTCCCCTGCATCGTCTTCCACCCAGTCTTGATCCCTGACCTCCTGTTCAGTCTGCACACTGCAGAAAGACGCAGCAGTTGGCACCTGTGTTTCGTCATCATCAGAGACTTGCTGAGGTGGTATTCCCATGTCCTCATCATCAGGAAACATAAGTGGTTGTGCGTCAGTGCATTCTATGTCTTCCACCGCTGGGGAAGGGCTAGGTGGATGCCCTTGGGAAACCCTGCCTGCAGAGTCTTCAAACAGCATAAGAGACTGCTGCATAACTTGAGGCTCAGACAGTTTCCCTGATATGCATGGGGGTGATGTGACAGACTGATGGGGTTGGTTTTCAGGCGCCATCTGTGCGCTTTCTGCAGAAGACTGGGTGGGAGATAATGTGAACGTGCTGGATCCACTGTCGGCCACCCAATTGACTAATGCCTGTACCTGCTCAGGCCTTACCATCCTTAGAACGGCATTGGGCCCCACCATATATCGCTGTAAATTCTGGCGGCTACTGGGACCTGAGGTAGTTGGTACACTAGGACGTGTGGATGTGGCAGAACGGCCACGTCCTCTCCCAGCACCAGAGGGTCCACTAACACCACCACGACCATGTCCACGTCCGCGTCCCTTACTAGATGTTTTCCTCATTGTTATCGTTCACCACAACAACAAAAATATTATTTGGCCCAATGTATTGAATTCAAATTCAGGCCTTTTTTTACAGACACCTAACACTATCTGGCTATCTATTTAGGTACCGTATTACACTAATACATGCACAGCAGTAACCACAGATTTAGCTGACTATGAATTTGAGGCCTAGTATTTAGGCGCTGGGTGACAGATATACGTTTTACGGACAGAATTAGACTGGGATATGCACAGTAGTGTGTGTGTGAAGTTATTGAGAATGATCCTATCAGCACCTTGATTCTGATATACACTTTTAGGGATGTATTTAAAGTAGGCCTGATACAGCAGAAACCACTAAATTAGGAAATTGCTAAATTGGGAATTGTATTTCAACCCAGAACAAAAAATGTGCTTTGACGGACACTAAATAACTTGCCCAGCCACAACAGTACAGCAGTAACGACAGATTTAGCTGGATATAAATTTGAGGCCTAGTATTTAGGCGCTGGGTGACAGGTATAGGTTTACTGACAGAATTAGACTTGGAAATGCACAGTAGCGTGTGTGTGAAGTTATTCAGAATGACCCTATGTGCACCTTGAATATTATATACCCTTTTAGGGATAGATTTCAAATAGCTCTGATACAGCAGAAACCACTAAATTATGAAATTGCTAAATTGGGAATTGTATTTCAACCCAGAACAAAAAATGTGCTTTGACGGACACTAAATAACTTGACCAGCCACAACAGTACAGCAGTAACGACAGATTTAGCTGGATATAAATTTGAGGCCTAGTATTTAGGCGCTGGGTGACAGGTATAGGTTTACTGACAGAATTAGACTTGGAAATGCACAGTAGCGTGTGTGTGAAGTTATTCAGAATGACCCTATGTGCACCTTGAATATTATATACCCTTTTAGGGATAGATTTCAAATAGCTCTGATACAGCAGAAACCACTAACTTAGGAAATTGCTAAATTGGGAATTGTATTTCAACCCAGAACAAAAAATGTGCTTTGACGGACACTAAATAACTTGCCCAGCCACAACAGTACAGCAGTAACGACAGATTTAGCTGGATATAAATTTGAGGCCTAGTATTTAGGCGCTGGGTGACAGGTATAGGTTTACTGACAGAATTAGACTTGGAAATGCACAGTAGCGTGTGTGTGAAGTTATTCAGAATGACCCTATGTGCACCTTGAATCTGATATACCCTTTTAGGGATAAATTTAAAGTAGGCCTGATACAGCAAAAACCACTAAATTAGGAAATTGCTAAATTGGGAATTGTATTTCAACCCAGAACAAAAACTGTGCTTTGACGGACACTAAATAACTTGACCAGCCACACCAGTAACGACAGATTTAGCTGGATATAAACTTGAGGCCTAGTATTTAGGCGCTGGGTGACAGGTATACGTTTACTGACAGAATTAGACTGGGATTTGGCCAAAAAATAACCACACTATTGATGGTTAAATGCACTTTGTGTGACAGCTTGACCAACCACACTACTGAGGGTTAAATGCACTTGGTGACAGGTGCAGCTTGCCCCTGATGTAGTATATGGCCAAAAAATAAACAGACTATTGCTGGTTAAATGCACTTGGTGTGACAGCTTGACAAACCACACTACTGAGGGTTAAATGCACTTGGTGACAGGCGCAGCTTGCCCCTGATGTAGTATATGGCCAAAAAATAAACAGACTATTGCTGGTTAAATGCACTTGGTGTGACAGCTTCACCCTGATGTAGGATTTAGCCAAAAAACAACCACACCATTGAGGGTTAAATGCACTTGGTGACAGCTTGCCCCGATGTAGTATATGGCCAAAAAATAAACAGACTATTGCTGGTTAAATGCACTTGGTGTGACAGCTTCACCCTGATGTAGGATTTAGCCAAAAACCAACCACACCATTGAGGGTTAAATGCACTTGGTGGCAGCTTGTGCTGGCGCAACACAAGACACAAAATGGCCGCCGATCACCCCAGAAAAAAGTGACTGAAGAACGCTCTGGGCAGCCTAAAAACAGTGAGCAATTCAATAGCAGCAGTTCAATCATCCACAGCTACAGATCGATCACTGGATGGAGTCTTTTGGAGGAGTTAATCAGCCTAATCTTGCCCTACTGTCGCAGCTGCAACCTCTCCCTACGCTAATCAGAGCAGAGTGACGGGCTGCGCTATGTGACTCCAGCTTAAATAGAGGCTGGGTCACATGGTGCTCTGGCCAATCACAGCCATGCCAATAGTAGGCATGGCTGTGACGGCCTCTTGGGGCAAGTAGTATGATGCTTGTTGATTGGCTGCTTTGCAGCCTTTCAAAAAGCGCCAAGAAAGCGACGAACACCGAACCCGAACCCGGACTTTTACGAAAATGTCCGGGTTCGGGTCCGTGTCACGGACACCCCAATATTCGGTATGAACCCGAACTATACAGTTCGGATTCGCTCATCCCTACCCAGGACTCATCCTCCCAGAGTCAGAATGATGTGGGTAGCAGCAGAAGCAGAACCAGCTATCTGACCAGTGTTAGTTAGTAGTTGGCCACAGTTCTTTCTGGCTTCCAAAAGACATACCATTATTATTGAGGACAAATAGGATGAGATTGTGGACTGGATAACTCACTCCTCCATCATCACAGCCGGATGATGTGGAGGTCACCTCTAAGTCTGCGACATTGCCTTGGAGCCATGGGTGACAGCATTCCTCCTGCTCCTCCTTGCAATCCCAGAGAAGCCTTTCAGTTTCTATTATATAATTTCTGTCTTTAGTGCTCCCTCCTAGTGGTAAGCCTTTTTTTCCTAAGAATAGGAAACAAAACCCCACCACAAGCTAAGAAGATACTCAAGAGAGTCTCAATATTAATGACTTGTTTGAGAACAGTCAGTATTTGTATTGCCATGAGGAGGAAGTTCAGAGGGAGGTGTGAGAACCCATGTATATCTGTGTTGGTGGTGGCAGTAGTAGTCACACCTGTATCCACAGTGGTGACAGTAGGGGCAGTAGTAGTGACAATGGCACTTGAGGCAAATACATAGCAGGGAATTGGGAGGAAGGCCAAGGAGCCCACAACATACCACAACCAGTCTGATAAAAGTGGCTGGAAAGGGTGAAGACTAGTGATGAGCGAGCATGCTTGGCCAAAGTGCTTTGCTATGCTCGGCATATCCTAGTGCTCGGCCAAATAACTTGGGTGCTCGAATAAAATTTAATACAATGGAAGTCTTATAAGCTTGTCATAAGACTCAGTCTAATATTCTTGTCAGAAGACTATGAAACCAATAGAGGGCGCTATTAAGTTATGACCAGCACCCTCTATTGGTTTCATAGTCTTCTGACAAGAATATTTGTCTTGTCACAAGACTGTGAAACCAATATATGGCGTTGTTCATAACTAAATAGCGCCATCTATTGGTTTTCATAGTCTTATGACAAGGCAGGTTCTGCTCATTTGCATGTCTTTCCCATATACCTATATTTATTCAAATGAGTTTTTACATGACAAAACTGTATAGAAAGGTTATTGAATATTATGTTAGGACAATCAGGAAACGTTGTCGCCCTAATGATATTAATCTAAGTGCAGGTCCACCCCAGCCATCCAACAGATGCAAAATAACTTTGAAGTTTACTGGTTCTCAGTCAGATGAGAACTGGTTTGGAATATTTCATAGTGCACAAGGCTACCATTGTAAGGTATGCTGACTAAGCCTGATAGATTAATGGCTTGCACATACTTGACTTTTGGCATACAGTCTTTGTGTGGTTGTCTATTGCATGTTGTATATAATAGTAGTCTAAGACGCACCCAGCTATCCTCTTAATGCTGTTTCCAAACCATTTTGATGGGGTTTCCATCAATTTCTAAACTTTTTTTATGACCCAGACACCCTCTTCTCTTCCAAGCAGGAGGTGTCTGGTTGTCTCCCATTGACTTCCATTATACTTGGGTGCACGGCCGAGCACACAAATATAGCATTATGTTTGGGCCGAACACCCGAATACTTTGGTGCTCGCTCATCATTAGTGAAGACTGTGTTGGACAGGACTGGGAGCTGGATTGGAATGCTGAGGAGGAGGTAACAGAGGAGGAGGGTGGTGCCAGTGGCAGCAATAAAGAGCAGAGACAACGCATGGCCAGGACCCCCTAAAGAAAACTGCCTTTTATGGCCAGCTCGGTAACTTGTGATTCTGCTAATATTGTGGGTCCAGGCTCAAAACGTGCCAGACTGAAGCCAAACTCAGTTACCACTAGCTCTGTGTGAGTGTCTCTCATCTGGCAGTTTTTCTCCACAGTGTCATAAAACAAAAGCATCGCCACATGCAAGATCTTCAGGATTAAAATAATCTGTGTCCATTCAAACACAAACATAAGCACCATGGCTCTATTGAATAACATGAAGTGGCATCACCAGTTACTGTGGGATACTAGAAGGGCCGTCAGCTAGCTCAATTAGAGTGTCCTACTTCTCCTAGTCTCTTTTCTGGCAGCCAGGCTGCATCCACATGCGGTACAGTGTTCTTGTCATAGTCATCATCACTTCCTGCTTCTCCCACTCAGACTACTACTACTTCTCTGACCTATTGACAGCCATCAATGCACAACAACTCTACAAACCCAGGAATCCACTAGTGTGCAAGGTTAACTTCCACCTGGTCAAGTTGCTGACAATGCAGTTGCTGCTATACCACTTGGTGGATTCTGCTTCCTTTAGGGAGCTGATGGCTTTAACTCAGCCTTGCCGGAAGATACCTAGCAACCATTATTGCTCCAAATAGCCATCCCTGCCTTGTAATGTTATGTGACGGACAACGTGAGCCGCTCCTTGCAATTCTTGATGTGCAGAAAGATGCATGCTACTGTGGGCAGGGACAGTATATCTTTCACTGCCCATTGGGTCAGTTTTTCAAGGCAAGGCATCACCGCAGCAACAGGGCCAGATATATTGACACCTCCACGTTTGTATCTGTCTGGTTCCCACATATATGCCTCCTCCACATCCTCCTCCATGGACATCATCCCATTCCCAACAGCAGGAGGGCACAGTGTCACTTCCACTTCCCATCCCTCCTATCATATATGTAAAGTGAAGCGTTGCCATGCCATGTTAGAGTTCATTGGCCTGGGCAGGAGTAGCCACACAGCTGATCACTTGCTAAAGTGCATCAAGAAGCAAACATTCCAATGGCTGTCTCCCTGCCAACTCAAATTGGGCAAGGGGGTCAGAGATATAAGCAGGAACATTTTGGCCGCTGTGCATTTGGGGGAAAAAACAAGATAAATGCTTTTTCTAAAAGCACACTGGCTTGCAGAGGGTGCTGGCCATGTGCAGAAGACTGTCATTGCATTTCAGCTATTCTTATGTGATAAGGAAATACATCCTCAACTTGCAACAACAGAATGGTCTGTCATTACATCGCTTGATCTGCGACATTCCAACTCATTGGAATTCCACCCTGTAGTGAAAAGTAGTAAATGATTTTGTCACGAACCAGACTCCCTCAGCAGGGAGCATGTGTTTTAAGGTCAGGCAGTGGCAGCTCATCAGATACATACTGAAGCCCTTCCTTGTCAGTAGGGACAACTGCAGCATAGACAGTGTCTTCCTCCTGATATTTATCATAGATCAGACACTCACACTGATTCAACAAAGGAAGAATAACAGCTTCTGAATCTTGCAGGCCACTTTATAGTTGTTGGGAACCCACACAGAGAAACTTTCACAGAGGAGGATGATGAAGATAAGTAGCTGTCACTGGAGGTGGAGGAGGAGCAGTTGGATGAAAATGATAATGACAACAACACCTGCCGTGATGACCAATCATCTCAGCGGCGGTGGAGCTGTAAAGAACTGGGTCCTCGGGCACACTAGCAAAAATGGCAAGCTCTGTGCTTGCTTGCTGACATAATGACTTGTGTTGAGTGAAAATATTCGAATAGCGAATGTTTATCGCGAATATTGCCACTTCGAGAATTTGCGAATATTTAGAATATAGTGCTATATATTAGTTATATCGAATATTCAGCATTTTTTTCCATCTGAACACATGATTACGCTCTGCTTCTTGCTTGTGGGCCAATGAGAAGGAAGCAATGTCAAGTTCACAACAATACAGTGCACCAATCAGTAATCTGTAGTCAGACCTCTAAAATGTGAAGTTGCACGTAGTGCGAAAAAATATTCTAATCACTGCCGATTAGAATATATTGGAGCACTTGACTCTATCTGCATATATAGCTATTGTAATGTTCAACAGTGCCAACCATTTTCTTACGTCTCAGAAGAAACTCTTGAAACTTCTAGCAGCTTGAAAAATGTAGCCAAAGTTACCCACGCCTGTATTTCGCATTCCGAATTCGCATTAAGCAATTTTTACATTGCCGATTTTTTGCATTCAATAAAAAAAATCTAGAATTCTTGAAATATATGACAAACATTTTACTAAATATACTTGAAATATAGCGAATTTGAATATAGCCCCTGCCTCTCATCACTAATAATGACAGGCGTATCATTTAAATAAAGCAATATTATGATTACTGGATAGCCATGCTTTTAGATCCTTGCTATCAAAGCAAAATGGGGGAATATTTTCCTGTTGCCACAAGGGAGGCCAAATTACCTTACTACCCGGAAACACTGTTTATGAAGCTTGCCACAGCTTTTGGTGAAAAGACGACACCTGTCTGTGTGTCTGAGGCCCCTCTCTGCTGCTTTTGAGTCATGCACCATCTCTGCTAATACAAGCAGCAATACCCCCAGCAGCAGCCAGTATAGCATTATCAACATGATGGGGCAATTTTTTCATGTGGTACGCCAGGCTGAGGCAAATCAGCAAACTGAGGACAAAATTGGCCTCCACTAGTGTTCAAAACATCACTTTTGTTAAAAAGCACAAGGCATGGATCCTTGAAGATATTCACATTCCTCCAGCTGAGATTGATTAATATATCTGCCAATGCCACTGCCTTCATACAACTACCGCTGTCTGTCTGCCTATGATCATGTTATCTTCTGTATAGCTGCTGCTGCTGCAACCACTGCCACAGCTGCTCTGTTAATCCCCTATTGCCACTTCCCTTACTCCTACTGGCAACATTGCTGCTGCACATCAACAACTACTACTACTATCTCTAATCAGCTGTGTACACATCTACTGCCTTTTCTGTTCCATGTTGTGCTGCTATTGGCGCCACTACCATTGCGGCCACATGCCACTATTACCCTTCCCTTTCCACATCCACACTGTACTACTCCGGGTAAAAAGGAGGATTTCATAACAAGCCACTCTTTCCTTTGACAATTAACACTTGTATGTGTATAAACACTGGAACACCTTTTCCCCCCATTAACGTATAATGTTTGGACACTTGTGCAGAACAAGCCACTCTTCCTTCTCACAACTTGTGCTTGTATAAATACAGGCAGGCATTCTGCCCCCATTTAAACGCCTAATATTTGGATGTTTGTGGAGAACAAGCCACTGTTTCTTATGACATTAATGTGTGTATACAGGGGCACAGATCTCACCCCATTAAGGTATCATTTTTGAATGCTTGGCCCCAATAAGCCAGTGTTTTTTCCCATGTTTGAACCATCTGCCCCTTTTTGTAAGCTTTCTAATATGAAAAAACATAACACATACGAAGGCAGAGTCTGCATTTAAACATGCTGTTTGTTAACACCATCAACAATGCTTTTATCCAGAGCTATGTATGTCAGTGTCACTCTGACATTGTTTGTTATTGAATTCAATGTATTCAATATCTTAAAAGGGAGGGAGATAAAAGCAAAAAACAATAAAAATCACAAAAACAGATAACAGTAAACTCTTTAGAGAAATTCACTGAATCAGACGCAATTTTTAAAAAGTTTGCGCATCTTTAATGGAAATGCTACCTTTACGTTATGTAAAAGGTAAGCTTATAATATATATATATAAAGATATGGGATAAAAATGTATATTGAGTTTATTTGATGCCTAAAAAATTGAAAAGCTTGTTCATTTCCACCCACAAGCGCAATCCATGGTTTACTACTAGCAGGGGTTCATGCTAAAGCACTTTTGTATGCTACAAATAGATGGTTACCAGCAGAGACTCTGAATAAGCCTATGATAATAACTTGACATTGACAACTAATGGGGACGAATGTAATGAACACAGATCATCAAAAAGTCAAGAAAATAAGCAAACAAAAATGTCTCTAACAGGTAATGAAGCAAACACCTTTACAGACTCTTTATTTTTAATGCTCCGCTGCCAGCCATTACTAGAAAATAACATTAATACTGTAGCAAGGAGTGTGCTTTGCAGAAAATAAGACCAAATAAAATATTTAAAGAAGCAATACCAGTCCCTCACCTCAATTTAATAATTTTATGTAACGTACAGTGTTACTAGAGTCACTCATTTTTATATTAATATTTTCATTTTAAATGGAAGTTGTCTAAGGCAAAGAACACAGAACTGTAATCTACACAGCAACACTTACTGCATTTCAGTTGTTGTTTTTTTTTTACTTTACATGAAGGCAATCAATTTCATTCAAGCTGTGATAATAGTTCCACAAAGCCACATGATATCAATGACATCCTCCTAGAGAGGAATATGTACTCTCCATAAAAGTACATGGCAAAAGTTGTAACATTGTTTGAAAGATTGTAAGTTTAATTGCTTTATAATTTTAAAAAAAGTGCCTGTTAAGCTGGCCATACATTTAATTAATGTCAATTAAACCTGCCAATTTTGTCAGGATCGGCCAACCATCTAATGTGTACATGAAAGAGCATGCATAGGTATGGGGTTGGTGTGTCAGGAGGGATAGCTTTTTGGGTAAAAGACCTTGGCACTACAGCTATTTAATCTGCATAGTGATCACATTTTTGTGATCTATAAAGTGATGACATTTTTGACCATTGTAACAGACTGTGACTAAGGATGCTTGACGCCTGAAACACGTCAGTTATGTTGCTCTTTATTTTCAGTTTTAGCATCTGTTCCATTAAAGAATTATACCTTTTTAAAAGGCCCTTTTACACAGGGGGACAATTGCAAACGATTGTTTATAATATTTGCCCACCCATTAAATGATAATTCACTTGTTGGTCATTAACTAGATCTTTTATAATGACATAAAAAAAAGTTTGACTGTACACCAACCTGTGTAATCAGGTATCTGCTGTTCCTTTATAATGCAATGAGCATGTGAGGGAGAAAGACAAGTAAATGCATTAATGATTGCATGGATGATAATTGTAAAAGAAATTATAGTCATGCAAATCTAACCAATTTGCTATATTCTTGACCTGCACTTGTTAAAGTCACTTCAACTGCCTGTGTAAAAAGGACCTTTAGACTAGTAGAGTTGGAATTCTTGCTTGTTCTCCTTTAATTTTTCTATCATCGATCCTATCTAAAGTTCAGGGTCCTGTTGCAAATAAAAAACAAGCTGCATTTTCATAATTCATAATTTTCTTTTGTCCAATAGGGGAATTTTAAATATTTATTTTTAGGGCATACCATAGCACTTGAAAGGGATGAATAGCGGCAGTGGCGTGCCTAGGGTGTTTGGCACGCGGGGCCGGTCCTTTCTCTGGCACCCCCTGCCCCCTAATACTTGACCACATACCTCTTACATCCAGGGACATCTCCTGTCATGTAGACCTTCTCTTTCCTCTTCTCCTTCATTAGACCGCCATGACAAATTATTAAGTAATTCATAATTCAGTAATTTCCCCCACACTGCCCCCCACACAGTAAGATTAATAATTCTCTAAGGTGGGTTCACACTACATCTTTTCTTTCCTGTGTCCTTTTAATAGATAATAGGTTTTTAAGAGCAAAAATGCAGCAGCCAGATATTGCATGTTGGCCAATAGCAAATTTTAAAATGCCCTACATTTCCATTTTAAGACAGTTTCCTTCTTTTTTTTTTTTTTATCACAGCATGCTCTGGTTGTGGTAATTTTTCTGAAGTTTTCCAATAGGCTTCTTTTAACAAGCTGTTTTTTGCAACTTAAAAAAGAACAAAAAAAATGACATAATATAACAGCAGGCTAACACGGTCCCCACCTTCTGTCTACCTTCAAGTGACCTTTCCTTACTTGAAAACACAGTAAAGTTAAAAAGGGAAAATACTAAGAAAAAACTGCTTAATTTCGGCAACTATCCATACAACTTTCAGAGTCATTAAATTATTACATCGCCTTCCTGTCCCAAGGAGAGCCAAATAATAAAGAATTAAAATATTCTGCAATTTCACAATGTGGTCATACAAGCAAAATTCATTTTAGAGCTGTAGCCATTTGCATCCATTCCTTTCTTAAATTAATTACATTTACTATTCTTTTCACTTTATTAAGATTCTAATGATCTGTCTTGCTTCTCTGCATTTAATAACTTTCTAATGAAACAAAAGACAAATGAAGATAAAACAATCTCATATTCTCAATTTAAAAATTAATTAATGTTAAGAAACAATAATGCGTTGAAAAAGTTTGCATTATAACTTGTCAATGGCAGTTCAAGTAAGGTTCTTATCAAACAGTATATCCAGAAAATACAATGTGAAAATCTCATGACATACCGTATTCTGGATGTATGCAACCATACAGGTCCTTCTAAAAAAATTAGCATGTTGTGATAAAGTTCATTATTTTCTGTAATGTACTGATAAACATTAGACTTTTATATATTTTAGATTCATTACACACAACTAAAGTAGTTCAAGCCTTTTATTGTTTTAATATTGATGATTTTGGCAGACAGCTCATGAAAACCCAAAATTCCTATCTCCAAAAATTAGCATATCATGAAAAGGTTCTCTAAACGAGCTATTAACCTAATCATCTAAATCAACTACTTAACTCGAATATATTTTTCTTTTTCCAGGTATATACGCCACTAAAGGATTTTCAACAGAGGGTTATAGGCTGTCAGTTTAAAAAAAAACACTGGCGCCTGAGGCGGAGTGATCTGAAGTGAACGGGACATAGCGGAGGAAGTAGGTCCGCGCTGGAAGAGCGAGACACAGTGCTTTCTGTGCTGCAGAGAAGTCCCCGTAGTGTCCAGTAAGCAATACCGCAGATAGATGCGGGCTGGTGTGAATTAGTTCACATTTTTGTGCAGGGTTAGTGCATAGTGCATTCACCTGTATTGGTGCGCCGCTCTTATGGACGTGCAGCGCCATAGCGCGCAGTCTGCGAAACACTCATGCTCCTCTCTTTCCGACTTCTAAACAGTTACCGCCAGTGCAGCTGCAGCACGCGCTGATAATGACGTTGCCTTGAAAGTGTGCGAAATGTGCTGCAGGGCCCTGCCTCCTTAAAGTGACCATGTCTGAGTAAATAACCAAAAAGGAGGACTTCTGGCCTTGTGCCGGACGTAGGACCAGGAGTCTAAAATCGGACTGTCTGGCCTTAAACCGGACGTCTGGCCACCCTACACATTCATCTTCAGAGAAGGCTCAGAGAGCTGTCAGTGTCACTTCTGACAATGCTGAATTTTTCCACACTTTACTGTTTCCAATTAAACTCCTGGAAAACAGCATCCGAATCCTCACAATCACAACATGCTCCGTACAGAACTTTAAGTGAATTCAGTAGCACCTGAAGCTTTCCGAGCCTCGATTTGAAAGGCAACTGGCCAGCCTCAATCAAAAAAGAATTGATGGAGGATTTAAAAAAAAAAAATCTCATTTTATTTAAAGTTTTTTCAATAATACAGCATCCCTCCAACATAATTCTCTACATTAAAATAATATATTTGCTGTAAATTGAGAGAGGGGCATAGTTGGAGACATTGACTTCACAAGAGATGCAGAGCAGCTGAGTTCAGCCACCTCTATTTGCCACGAATACACGTCAAAAAGGGCTTTACCAAATATGACTGCACTGCTGAATAGCAAATAGTGGACAGAGTGACAGAGTGGCGAGTTGGAAGTAGCATGAGGAGACCACAGAGTGCAAGGTGACAGTGTAGAGGTGGCAGCAGCATGTGGAGACCACAGAGTGACCCGATGACAGAGTGGGGAGGTGGGTGGCACTACCAGTACCCGCCGAAGGTGGGTGAAAGAAGGCTCACTTGTCATCAGATATATGGCAGCATCAGAATAGTAGCTGAGACAGGTAGCCAGAAGAAACCAATCTCTTTTTTCAAACTGTTGGTGTGGCGCCATGGATGATCTAGTTTGATGCATCAGGCACTAAACACCTGCTCTGATGCCACACTACTGGCCGGGTAGGACAGCTTTTCCAGGGCAAACTCGGCCAGTTGCGACCACAAATCCAGTTTGGCTGCCCAGTAGTCCAGAGGATCTTCAATGACGGCTGGCAGGGTGCACTCCAAGTATGTCACCACCTGCTGGTTCCGGTTCTGCTCTATGCCTACCTATTGGTGATTAGTTTCTTCACTATGCGGGTGAAGAAAGCTACTCATCAGCGACTGTAGACTCAGGCTACTGGCGCTGCTGTCACTTGCGACGAAATCATAGATCAAGTCAACCAATCAAGAACCACTGGGTTGCTGGTCAAGACACGACCGCTAGCTGACACTGGGAGTTCAGGCCTCTCGAAGTGACCCCTGCTGCCAAGCCCCCTTACTCTGCTGCGATCTGTGCCTGCGCTAGAAACATTTAGGCCTCTGCCACTCCCCTGTGCAGGGCCTGGCACTGGCACTTCTCTGTCTGACATACTGTTAGCTGAACTAAATAAAAATGAAATTTAAACACCCCCTTTTTGTACAGAAATACGCCACTAAATGCTTTCACCACATATAACTGCAGAAGTGAACTGAGAATATATTTTCTTTTTGTACCGAAATAGGCCACTAAAACGCTTTTACCACAAATAACTGCAACAGTGAACTGCATAAATTTTTCTTCTAGTACTTAAATACGTCACTAAACGCTTTCAACACATATAATTGCAGAAGTGAACTGTGTATATATTTTTCTTTTTCCACAGATATAAGCCACTAAAGGCTTTTCAACATAGCACTTGCACCCCAAGAACGAATTGCTGGAATGACAGAGCTCTATAATGGATCCCCAAATAATCTTTCCCTACACTTGTAAATCTCTTTTTTTACAATTAGGCTTTTCCTCTTGCTGTCCCTAGCGCCTTTTCACGTCTGTCCCTGCACTCCGAACGCTGAAAATTTTTTGAATCTAAGATGTCTGCCGTATTTATAGGGCTGTGACATCACAGGGCTGGCTGCTGATTGGCTGCATGCATGGCATTATGGGTCATCCCGCCTTCCCAGAGTTCCTTGCCCCATGTCCTCACACGTGTAGCTGCCATTTTAGGAAAATTTGTGATTCGTTACCACGAAGCGCAAAGAATTTCACATTCGTTGAGAATCAAATTTTTCCAGAAATTCCACTTCGTCAGCTTCGATTCGGTCCTCTCTAATACTACATGTGGATGTGTCATGGCTAGTAGAATGATGATGATGAGAAGGAGGACAGTCTTGCTCACATTGCTGGCCTGTTCAGTTTTTCCATGTCAGTAGATGTTGCCGCCTCATGTGCTGAAGGGGAGCTGTAGTTCCTACACATGACCTAGAATGGCCATGTCTTGTTTTTTTGCCTGCAGAGTTTGCAAACTGAGATGGTTTTGTTGACCAGCAGTGATCTAAATAATTCCCACATGAGAGATGCTGTAGAGAGCCACCACCATTTGAGATTTCCCTAAGTCTGATAGAATTTTAACCTACACCAACAGCAGCAGCGGCATCATCTACTCCCCAGCAATAGGTTAATTGGTCAGAGTCCACTACAATATATAGTAAATGTGGTGCTAAATGAAAATATTCCCGCAAAGACACTTGCACAGAGCCACCACAAGTAGGGATGAGCGAACTCGAACTGTATAGTTCGGGTTCGTACCGAATTTTGGGGTGTCCGTGACACGGACCCGAACCCGGACATTTTCGTAAAAGTCCGGGTTCGGGTTCGGTGTTCGTCGCTTTCTTGGCGCTTTTGTGACGCTTTCTTGGCGCTTTTTGAAAGGCTGCAAAGCAGCCAATCAACAAGCGTCATACTACTTGCCCCAAGAGGCCGTCACAGCCATGCCTACTATTGGCATGGCTGTGATTGGCCAGAGCACCATGTGACCCAGCCTCTATTTAAGCTGGAGTCACATAGCGCCGCCCGTCACTCTGCTCTGATTAGCGTAGGGAGAGGTTGCGGATGCGACAGTAGGGCGAGATTAGGCAGATTAACTCCTCCAAAGGACTTCACTTGATTAATCGATCGATCTGCAGCTGTGCATCATTGAGCTGCTGAAATTCAAATGCTCACTCACTGTTTTTAGGCTGCCCAGACCGTTTGTCAGTCACTTTTTTCTGGGGTGATCGGCGGCCATTTTGTGTCTTGTGCGGTGCTGCGACCAAGTGCATTTAACCCTCAATGGTGTGGTTGTTTTTTGGCTAAAGCCTACATCAGGGTGAAGCTGTCACACCAAGTGCATTTAACCAGCAATAGTCTGTTCATTTTTTTGGCCATATACTAAATCAGGGGCAAGCTGCGCCTGTCACCAAGTGCATTTAACCCTCAATGGTGTGGTTGTTTTTTGGCTAAAGCCTACATCAGGGTGAAGCTGTCACACCAAGTGCATTTAACCAGCAATAGTCTGTTCATTTTTTGGCCATATACTACATCAGGGGCAAGCTGCGCCCGTCACCAAGTGCATTTAACCCTCAGTAGTGTGGTGCGTCAAGCTGTGACACCAAGTGCATTTAACCAGCAATAGTCTGTTCATTTTTTGGCCATATACTAAATCAGGGGCAAGCTGCGCCCGTCACCAAGTGCATTTAACCAGCAATAGTGTGGTTATTTTTTGGCCATATCCCAGTCTAATTCTGTCACTAAATCCATACCGGTCACCCAGCGCCTAAATACTAGGCCTCAAATTTATATCCCGCTAAATCTCTCGTTACCGCTGTCCTGTTGTGGCTGGGAAAGTTATTTAGTGTCCGTCAAAGCACATTTTTTGTTCTGGGTTGAAGTACAATTCCCAATTTAGCAATTTCATAATTTAGTGGTTCCTGCTATATCAGAGCTATTTGAAATCTATCCCTAAAAGGGTATATAATATTCAAGGTGCACATTGGGTCATTCAGAATAACTTCACACACACCCGCTACTGTGTATTTCCAAGTCTAATTCTGTCACTAAACCCATACCTGTCACCCAGCGCCTAAATACTAGGCCTCAAATTTATATCCTGCTAAATCTCTCGTTACCGCTGTCCTGTTGTGGCTGGGAAAGTTATTTAGTGTCCGTCAAAGCACATTTTTTGTTCTGGGTTGAAATACAATTCCCAATTTAGCAATTTCATAATTTAGTGGTTCCTGCTATATCAGAGCTATTTGAAATCTATCCCTAAAAGGGTATATAATATTCAAGGTGCACATTGGGTCATTCAGAATAACTTCACACACACCCGCTACTGTGTATTTCCAAGTCTAATTCTGTCACTAAACCCATACCTGTCACCCAGCGCCTAAATACTAGGCCTCAAATTTATATCCTGCTAAATCTCTCGTTACCGCTGTCCTGTTGTGGCTGGGAAAGTTATTTAGTGTCCGTCAAAGCACATTTTTTGTTCTGGGTTGAAATACAATTCCCAATTTAGCAATTTCATAATTTAGTGGTTTCTGCTATATCAGAGCTATTTGAAATCTATCCCTAAAAGGGTATATAATATTCAAGGTGCACATTGGGTCATTCAGAATAACTTCACACACACCCGCTACTGTGTATTTCTAAGTCTAATTCTGTCACTAAACCCATACCTGTCACCCAGCGCCTAAATACTAGGCCTCAAATTTATATCCTGCTAAATCTCTCGTTAACGCTGTCCTGTTGTGGCTGGGAAAGTTATTTAGTGTCCGTCAAAGCACATTTTTTGTTCTGGGTTTAAATACAATTCCCAATTTAACAATTTCATAATTTAGTGGTTTCTGCTATATCAGAGCTATTTGAAATCTATCCCTAAAAGGGTATATAATATTCAAGGTGCACATTGGGTCATTCAGAATAACTTCACACACACCCGCTACTGTGTATTTCCAAGTCTAATTCTGTCACTAAACCCATACCTGTCACCCAGCGCCTAAATACTAGGCCTCAAATTTATATCCTGCTAAATCTCTCGTTAACGCTGTCCTGTTGTGGCTGGGAAAGTTATTTAGTGTCCGTCAAAGCACATTTTTTGTTCTGGGTTGAAATACAATTCCCAATTTAGCAATTTCATAATTTAGTGGTTTCTGCTATATCAGAGCTATTTGAAATCTATCCCTAAAAGGGTATATAATATTCAAGGTGCACATTGGGTCATTCAGAATAACTTCACACACACCCGCTACTGTGTATTTCTAAGTCTAATTCTGTCACTAAACCCATACCTGTCACCCAGCGCCTAAATACTAGGCCTCAAATTTATATCCTGCTAAATCTCTCGTTAACGCTGTCCTGTTGTGGCTGGGAAAGTTATTTAGTGTCCGTCAAAGCACATTTTTTGTTCTGGGTTGAAATACAATTCCCAATTTAGCAATTTCATAATTTAGTGGTTTCTGCTATATCAGAGCTATTTGAAATCTATCCCTAAAAGGGTATATAATATTCAAGGTGCACATTGGGTCATTCAGAATAACTTCACACACACCCGCTACTGTGTATTTCCAAGTCTAATTCTGTCACTAAACCCATACCTGTCACCCAGCGCCTAAATACTAGGCCTCAAATTTATATCCTGCTAAATCTCTCGTTAACGCTGTCCTGTTGTGGCTGGGAAAGTTATTTAGTGTCCGTCAAAGCACATTTTTTGTTCTGGGTTGAAATACAATTCCCAATTTAGCAATTTCATAATTTAGTGGTTTCTGCTATATCAGAGCTATTTGAAATCTATCCCTAAAAGGGTATATAATATTCAAGGTGCACATTGGGTCATTCAGAATAACTTCACACACACCCGCTACTGTGTATTTCTAAGTCTAATTCTGTCACTAAACCCATACCTGTCACCCAGCGCCTAAATACTAGGCCTCAAATTTATATCCTGCTAAATCTCTCGTTAACGCTGTCCTGTTGTGGCTGGGAAAGTTATTTAGTGTCCGTCAAAGCACATTTTTTGTTCTGGGTTTAAATACAATTCCCAATTTAACAATTTCATAATTTAGTGGTTTCTGCTATATCAGAGCTATTTGAAATCTATCCCTAAAAGGGTATATAATATTCAAGGTGCACATTGGGTCATTCAGAATAACTTCACACACACCCGCTACTGTGTATTTCCAAGTCTAATTCTGTCACTAAACCCATACCTGTCACCCAGCGCCTAAATACTAGGCCTCAAATTTATATCCTGCTAAATCTCTCGTTAACGCTGTCCTGTTGTGGCTGGGAAAGTTATTTAGTGTCCGTCAAAGCACATTTTTTGTTCTGGGTTGAAATACAATTCCCAATTTAGCAATTTCATAATTTAGTGGTTTCTGCTATATCAGAGCTATTTGAAATCTATCCCTAAAAGGGTATATAATATTCAAGGTGCACATTGGGTCATTCAGAATAACTTCACACACACCCGCTACTGTGTATTTCTAAGTCTAATTCTGTCACTAAACCCATACCTGTCACCCAGCGCCTAAATACTAGGCCTCAAATTTATATCCTGCTAAATCTCTCGTTAACGCTGTCCTGTTGTGGCTGGGAAAGTTATTTAGTGTCCGTCAAAGCACATTTTTTGTTCTGGGTTTAAATACAATTCCCAATTTAACAATTTCATAATTTAGTGGTTTCTGCTATATCAGAGCTATTTGAAATCTATCCCTAAAAGGGTATATAATATTCAAGGTGCACATTGGGTCATTCAGAATAACTTCACACACACCCGCTACTGTGTATTTCCAAGTCTAATTCTGTCACTAAACCCATACCTGTCACCCAGCGCCTAAATACTAGGCCTCAAATTTATATCCTGCTAAATCTCTCGTTAACGCTGTCCTGTTGTGGCTGGGAAAGTTATTTAGTGTCCGTCAAAGCACATTTTTTGTTCTGGGTTGAAATACAATTCCCAATTTAGCAATTTCATAATTTAGTGGTTTCTGCTATATCAGAGCTATTTGAAATCTATCCCTAAAAGGGTATAATATTCAAGGTGCACATTGGGTCATTCAGAATAACTTCACACACACCCGCTACTGTGTATTTCCAAGTCTAATTCTGTCACTAAACCCATACCTGTCACCCAGCGCCTAAATACTAGGCCTCAAATTTATATCCTGCTAAATCTCTCGTTAACGCTGTCCTGTTGTGGCTGGGAAAGTTATTTAGTGTCCGTCAAAGCACATTTTTTGTTCTGGGTTGAAATACAATTCCCAATTTAGCAATTTCATAATTTAGTGGTTTCTGCTATATCAGAGCTATTTGAAATCTATCCCTAAAAGGGTATATAATATTCAAGGTGCACATTGGGTCATTCAGAATAACTTCACACACACCCGCTACTGTGTATTTCTAAGTCTAATTCTGTCACTAAACCCATACCTGTCACCCAGCGCCTAAATACTAGGCCTCAAATTTATATCCTGCTAAATCTCTCGTTAACGCTGTCCTGTTGTGGCTGGGAAAGTTATTTAGTGTCCGTCAAAGCACATTTTTTGTTCTGGGTTTAAATACAATTCCCAATTTAACAATTTCATAATTTAGTGGTTTCTGCTATATCAGAGCTATTTGAAATCTATCCCTAAAAGGGTATATAATATTCAAGGTGCACATTGGGTCATTCAGAATAACTTCACACACACCCGCTACTGTGTATTTCCAAGTCTAATTCTGTCACTAAACCCATACCTGTCACCCAGCGCCTAAATACTAGGCCTCAAATTTATATCCTGCTAAATCTCTCGTTACCGCTGTCCTGTTGTGGCTGGGAAAGTTATTTAGTGTCCGTCAAAGCACATTTTTTGTTCTGGGTTGAAATACAATTCCCAATTTAGCAATTTCATAATTTAGTGGTTTCTGCTATATCAGAGCTATTTGAAATCTATCCCTAAAAGGGTATATAATATTCAAGGTGCACATTGGGTCATTCAGAATAACTTCACACACACCCGCTACTGTGTATTTCTAAGTCTAATTCTGTCACTAAACCCATACCTGTCACCCAGCGCCTAAATACTAGGCCTCAAATTTATATCCTGCTAAATCTCTCGTTAACGCTGTCCTGTTGTGGCTGGGAAAGTTATTTAGTGTCCGTCAAAGCACATTTTTTGTTCTGGGTTTAAATACAATTCCCAATTTAACAATTTCATAATTTAGTGGTTTCTGCTATATCAGAGCTATTTGAAATCTATCCCTAAAAGGGTATATAATATTCAAGGTGCACATTGGGTCATTCAGAATAACTTCACACACACCCGCTACTGTGTATTTCCAAGTCTAATTCTGTCACTAAACCCATACCTGTCACCCAGCGCCTAAATACTAGGCCTCAAATTTATATCCTGCTAAATCTCTCGTTACCGCTGTCCTGTTGTGGCTGGGAAAGTTATTTAGTGTCCGTCAAAGCACATTTTTTGTTCTGGGTTGAAATACAATTCCCAATTTAGCAATTTCATAATTTAGTGGTTTCTGCTATATCAGAGCTATTTGAAATCTATCCCTAAAAGGGTATATAATATTCAAGGTGCACATTGGGTCATTCAGAATAACTTCACACACACCCGCTACTGTGTATTTCTAAGTCTAATTCTGTCACTAAACCCATACCTGTCACCCAGCGCCTAAATACTAGGCCTCAAATTTATATCCTGCTAAATCTCTCGTTAACGCTGTCCTGTTGTGGCTGGGAAAGTTATTTAGTGTCCGTCAAAGCACATTTTTTGTTCTGGGTTTAAATACAATTCCCAATTTAACAATTTCATAATTTAGTGGTTTCTGCTATATCAGAGCTATTTGAAATCTATCCCTAAAAGGGTATATAATATTCAAGGTGCACATTGGGTCATTCAGAATAACTTCACACACACCCGCTACTGTGTATTTCCAAGTCTAATTCTGTCACTAAACCCATACCTGTCACCCAGCGCCTAAATACTAGGCCTCAAATTTATATCCTGCTAAATCTCTCGTTACCGCTGTCCTGTTGTGGCTGGGAAAGTTATTTAGTGTCCGTCAAAGCACATTTTTTGTTCTGGGTTGAAATACAATTCCCAATTTAGCAATTTCATAATTTAGTGGTTTCTGCTATATCAGAGCTATTTGAAATCTATCCCTAAAAGGGTATATAATATTCAAGGTGCACATTGGGTCATTCAGAATAACTTCACACACACCCGCTACTGTGTATTTCTAAGTCTAATTCTGTCACTAAACCCATACCTGTCACCCAGCGCCTAAATACTAGGCCTCAAATTTATATCCTGCTAAATCTCTCGTTAACGCTGTCCTGTTGTGGCTGGGAAAGTTATTTAGTGTCCGTCAAAGCACATTTTTTGTTCTGGGTTTAAATACAATTCCCAATTTAACAATTTCATAATTTAGTGGTTTCTGCTATATCAGAGCTATTTGAAATCTATCCCTAAAAGGGTATATAATATTCAAGGTGCACATTGGGTCATTCAGAATAACTTCACACACACCCGCTACTGTGTATTTCCAAGTCTAATTCTGTCACTAAACCCATACCTGTCACCCAGCGCCTAAATACTAGGCCTCAAATTTATATCCTGCTAAATCTCTCGTTAACGCTGTCCTGTTGTGGCTGGGAAAGTTATTTAGTGTCCGTCAAAGCACATTTTTTGTTCTGGGTTTAAATACAATTCCCAATTTAACAATTTCATAATTTAGTGGTTTCTGCTATATCAGAGCTATTTGAAATCTATCCCTAAAAGGGTATATAATATTCAAGGTGCACATTGGGTCATTCAGAATAACTTCACACACACCCGCTACTGTGTATTTCCAAGTCTAATTCTGTCACTAAACCCATACCTGTCACCCAGCGCCTAAATACTAGGCCTCAAATTTATATCCTGCTAAATCTCTCGTTACCGCTGTCCTGTTGTGGCTGGGAAAGTTATTTAGTGTCCGTCAAAGCACATTTTTTGTTCTGGGTTGAAATACAATTCCCAATTTAGCAATTTCATAATTTAGTGGTTTCTGCTATATCAGAGCTATTTGAAATCTATCCCTAAAAGGGTATATAATATTCAAGGTGCACATTGGGTCATTCAGAATAACTTCACACACACCCGCTACTGTGTATTTCTAAGTCTAATTCTGTCACTAAACCCATACCTGTCACCCAGCGCCTAAATACTAGGCCTCAAATTTATATCCTGCTAAATCTCTCGTTAACGCTGTCCTGTTGTGGCTGGGAAAGTTATTTAGTGTCCGTCAAAGCACATTTTTTGTTCTGGGTTTAAATACAATTCCCAATTTAACAATTTCATAATTTAGTGGTTTCTGCTATATCAGAGCTATTTGAAATCTATCCCTAAAAGGGTATATAATATTCAAGGTGCACATTGGGTCATTCAGAATAACTTCACACACACCCGCTACTGTGTATTTCCAAGTCTAATTCTGTCACTAAACCCATACCTGTCACCCAGCGCCTAAATACTAGGCCTCAAATTTATATCCTGCTAAATCTCTCGTTACCGCTGTCCTGTTGTGGCTGGGAAAGTTATTTAGTGTCCGTCAAAGCACATTTTTTGTTCTGGGTTGAAATACAATTCCCAATTTAGCAATTTCATAATTTAGTGGTTTCTGCTATATCAGAGCTATTTGAAATCTATCCCTAAAAGGGTATATAATATTCAAGGTGCACATTGGGTCATTCAGAATAACTTCACACACACCCGCTACTGTGTATTTCTAAGTCTAATTCTGTCACTAAACCCATACCTGTCACCCAGCGCCTAAATACTAGGCCTCAAATTTATATCCTGCTAAATCTCTCGTTAACGCTGTCCTGTTGTGGCTGGGAAAGTTATTTAGTGTCCGTCAAAGCACATTTTTTGTTCTGGGTTTAAATACAATTCCCAATTTAACAATTTCATAATTTAGTGGTTTCTGCTATATCAGAGCTATTTGAAATCTATCCCTAAAAGGGTATATAATATTCAAGGTGCACATTGGGTCATTCAGAATAACTTCACACACACCCGCTACTGTGTATTTCCAAGTCTAATTCTGTCACTAAACCCATACCTGTCACCCAGCGCCTAAATACTAGGCCTCAAATTTATATCCTGCTAAATCTCTCGTTAACGCTGTCCTGTTGTGGCTGGGAAAGTTATTTAGTGTCCGTCAAAGCACATTTTTTGTTCTGGGTTGAAATACAATTCCCAATTTAGCAATTTCATAATTTAGTGGTTTCTGCTATATAAGAGCTATTTGAAATCTATCCCTAAAAGGGTATATAATATTCAAGGTGCACATTGGGTCATTCAGAATAACTTCACACACACCCGCTACTGTGTATTTCCAAGTCTAATTCTGTCACTAAACCCATACCTGTCACCCAGCGCCTAAATACTAGGCCTCAAATTTATATCCTGCTAAATCTCTCGTTAACGCTGTCCTGTTGTGGCTGGGAAAGTTATTTAGTGTCCGTCAAAGCACATTTTTTGTTCTGGGTTTAAATACAATTCCCAATTTAACAATTTCATAATTTAGTGGTTTCTGCTATATCAGAGCTATTTGAAATCTATCCCTAAAAGGGTATATAATATTCAAGGTGCACATTGGGTCATTCAGAATAACTTCACACACACACGCTTCTGTGCATTTCCAAGTCTAATTCTGTCACTAAATCCATACCGGTCACCCAGCGCCTAAATACTAGGCCTCAAATTTATATCCCGCTGAATTTGAATACAATACATTGGGCCAAATAATATATTTGTTGTTGTGGTGAACCATAACAATGAGAAAAACATCTAGTAAGGGACGCGGACGTGGACATGGTCGTGGTGGTGTTAGTGGACCCTCTGGTGCTGGGAGAGGACGTGGCCGTTCTGCCACATCCACACGTCCTAGTGTACCAACTACCTCAGGTCCCAGTAGCCGCCAGAATTTACAGCGATATATGGTGGGGCCCAATGCCGTTCTAAGGATGGTAAGGCCTGAGCAGGTACAGGCATTAGTCAATTGGGTGGCCGACAGTGGATCCAGCACGTTCACATTATCTCCCACCCAGTCTTCTGCAGAAAGCGCACAGATGGCGCCTGAAAACCAACCCCATCAGTCTGTCACATCACCCCCATGCATACCAGGGAAACTGTCTCAGCCTCAAGTTATGCAGCAGTCTCTTATGCTGTTTGAAGACTCCGCTGGCAGGGTTTCCCAAGGGCATCCACCTAGCCCTTCCCCAGCGGTGAAAGACATAGAATGCACTGACGCACAACCACTTATGTTTCCTGATGATGAGGACATGGGAATACCACCTCAGCATGTCTCTGATGATGACGAAACACAGGTGCCAACTGCTGCGTCTTTCTGCAGTGTGCAGACTGAACAGGAGGTCAGGGATCAAGACTGGGTGGAAGACGATGCAGGGGACGATGAGGTCCTAGACCCCACATGGAATGAAGGTCGTGCCACTGACTTTCACAGTTCGGAGGAAGAGGCAGTGGTGAGACCGAGCCAACAGCGTAGCAAAAGAGGGAGCAGTGGGCAAAAGCAGAACACCCGCCGCCAAGAGACTCCGCCTGCTACTGACCGCCGCCATCTGGGACCGAGCACCCCAAAGGCAGCTTCAAGGAGTTCCCTGGCATGGCACTTCTTCAAACAATGTGCTGACGACAAGACCCGAGTGGTTTGCACGCTGTGCCATCAGAGCCTGAAGCGAGGCATTAACGTTCTGAACCTGAGCACAACCTGCATGACCAGGCACCTGCATGCAAAGCATGAACTGCAGTGGAGTAAACACCTTAAAACCAAGGAAGTCACTCAGGCTCCCCCTGCTACCTCTTCTGCTGCTGCCGCCTCGGCCTATTCTGCTGCTGCCGCCTCGGCCTCTTCCTCCGCCTCTGGAGGAACGTTGGCACCTGCCGCCCAGCAAACAGGGGATGTACCACCAACACCACCACCACCACCTCCGTCACCAAGCGTCTCAACCATGTCACACGCCAGCGTTCAGCTCTCCATCTCACAAACATTTGATAGAAAGCGTAAATTCCCACCTAGCCACCCTCGATCCCTGGCCCTGAATGCCAGCATTTCTAAACTACTGGCCTATGAAATGCTGTCATTTAGGCTGGTGGACACAGACAGCTTCAAACAGCTCATGTCGCTTGCTGTCCCACAGTATGTTGTTCCCAGCCGGCACTACTTCTCCAAGAGAGCCGTGCCTTCCCTGCACAACCAAGTATCCGATAAAATCAAGTGTGCACTGCGCAACGCCATCTGTAGCAAGGTCCACCTAACCACAGATACGTGGACCAGTAAGCACGGCCAGGGACGCTATATCTCCCTAACTGCACACTGGGTAAATGTAGTGGCAGCTGGGCCCCAGGCGGAGAGCTGTTTGGCGCACGTCCTTCCGCCGCCAAGGATCGCAGGGCAACATTCTTTGCCTCCTGTTGCCACCTCCTCCTTCTCGGCTTCCTCCTCCTCTTCTTCCACCTGCTCATCCAGTCAGCCACACACCTTCACCACCAACTTCAGCACAGCCCGGGGTAAACGTCAGCAGGCCATTCTGAAACTCATATGTTTGGGGGACAGGCCCCACACCGCACAGGAGTTGTGGCGGGGTATTGAACAACAGACCGACGAGTGGTTGCTGCCGGTGAGCCTCAAGCCCGGCCTGGTGGTGTGTGATAATGGGCGAAATCTCGTTGCAGCTCTGGGACTAGCCAATTTGACGCACATCCCTTGCTTGGCGCATGTGCTGAATTTGGTGGTGCAGAAGTTCATTCACAACTACCCCGACATGTCAGAGCTGCTGCATAAAGTGCGGGCCGTCTGTTCGCGCTTCCGGCGTTCACATCCTGCTGCTGCTCGCCTGTCTGCGCTACAGCGTAACTTCGGCCTTCCCGCTCACCGCCTCATATGCGACGTGCCCACCAGGTGGAACTCCACCTTGCACATGCTGGACAGACTGTGCGAGCAGCAGCAGGCCATAGTGGAGTTTCAGCTGCAGCACGCACGGGTCAGTCGCACTACAGAACAGCACCACTTCACCACCAATGACTGGGCCTCCATGCGAGACCTGTGTGCCCTGTTGCGCTGTTTCGAGTACTCCACCAACATGGCCAGTGGCGATGACACCGTTATCAGCGTTACAATACCACTTCTATGTCTCCTTGAGAAAACACTTAGGGCGATGATGGAAGAGGAGGTGGCCCAGGAGGAGGAGGAGGAGGAGGAGGAAGAGGGGTCATTTTTAGCACTTTCAGGCCAGTCTCTTCGAAGTGACTCAGAGGGAGGTTTTTGGCAACAGCAGAGGCCAGGTACAAATGTGGCCAGCCAGGGCCCACTACTGGAGGACGAGGAGGACGAGGATGAGGAGGAGGTGGAGGAGGATGAGGATGAAGCATGGTCACAGCGGGGTGGCACCCAACGCAGCTCGGGTCCATCACTGGTGCGTGGCTGGGGGGAAAGGCAGGACGATGACGATACGCCTCCCACAGAGGACAGCTTGTCCTTACCCCTGGGCAGCCTGGCACACATGAGCGACTACATGCTGCAGTGCCTGCGCAACGACAGCAGAGTTGCCCACATTTTAACCTGTGCGGACTACTGGGTTGCCACCCTGCTGGATCCACGCTACAAAGACAATGTGCCCACCTTACTTCCTGCACTGGAGCGTGATAGGAAGATGCGCGAGTACAAGCGCACGTTGGTAGACGCGCTACTGAGAGCATTCCCAAATGTCACAGGGGAACAAGTGGAAGCCCAAGGCCAAGGCAGAGGAGGAGCAAGAGGTCGCCAAGGCAGCTGTGTCACGGCCAGCTCCTCTGAGGGCAGGGTTAGCATGGCAGAGATGTGGAAAACTTTTGTCAACACGCCACAGCTAACTGCACCACCACCTGATACGCAACGTGTTAGCAGGAGGCAACATTTCACTAACATGGTGGAACAGTACGTGTGCACACCCCTCCACGTACTGACTGATGGTTCGGCCCCATTCAACTTCTGGGTCTCTAAATTGTCCACGTGGCCAGAGCTAGCCTTTTATGCCTTGGAGGTGCTGGCCTGCCCGGCAGCCAGCGTTTTGTCTGAACGTGTATTCAGCACGGCAGGGGGCGTCATTACAGACAAACGCAGCCGCCTGTCTACAGCCAATGTGGACAAGCTGACGTTCATAAAAATGAACCAGGCATGGATCCCACAGGACCTGTCCGTCCCTTGTCCAGATTAGACATTAACTACCTCCCCATAACCATATATTATTGGACTCCAGGGCACTTCCTCATTCAATCCTATTTTTATTTTCATTTTACCATTATATTGCGAGGCTACCCAAAGTTGAATGAACCTCTCCTCTGCCTGTGTGCTAGGCCTAAATATATGCCAATGGACTGTTGCAGTGGTGGCTGACATGAAGCCTGATTCTCTGCTATGACATGCAGACTAATTCTCTGCTGACATGAAGCCAGATTGTCTGTTACGGGACCTCTCTCCTCTGCCTGGGTGCTGGGCCTAAATTTATGACAATGGACTGTTGCAGTGGTGGCTGACGTGAAGCCTGATTCTCTGCTATGACATGCAGACTGATTCTCTGCTGACATGAAGCCAGATTGTCTGTTACGGGACCTCTCTGCTCTGCCTGTGTGCTAGGCCTAAATATATGCCAATGGACTGTTGCAGTGGTGGGTGACGTGAAGCCTCATTCTCTGCTATGACATGCAGACTGATTCTCTGCTGACATGAAGCCAGATCGTCTGTTACGGGACCTCTCTGCTCTGCCTGTGTGCTAGGCCTAAATATATGCCAATGGACTGTTGCAGTGGTGGGTGACGTGAAGCCTCATTCTCTGCTATGACATGCAGACTGATTCTCTGCTGACATGAAGCCAGATTGTCTGTTACGGGACCTCTCTGCTCTGCCTGTGTGCTAGGCCTAAATATATGCCAATGGACTGTTGCAGTGGTGGGTGACGTGAAGCCTCATTCTCTGCTATGACATGCAGACTGATTCTCTGCTGTCATGAAGCCAGATTGTCTGTTACGGGACCTCTCTGCTCTGCCTGTGTGCTAGGCCTAAATATATGCCAATGGACTGTTGCAGTGGTGGGTGACGTGAAGCCTCATTCTCTGCTATGACATGCAGACTGATTCTCTGCTGACATGAAGCCAGATTGTCTGTTACGGGACCTCTCTGCTCTGCCTGTGTGCTAGGCCTAAATATATGCCAATGGACTGTTGCAGTGGTGGGTGACGTGAAGCCTCATTCTCTGCTATGACATGCAGACTGATTCTCTGCTGACATGAAGCCAGATTGTCTGTTACGGGACCTCTCTGCTCTGCCTGTGTGCTAGGCCTAAATATATGCCAATGGACTGTTGCAGTGGTGGCTGACGTGAAGCCTCATTCTCTGCTATGACATGCAGACTAATTCTCTGCTGACATGAAGCCAGATTGTCTGTTACGGGACCTCTCTCCTCTGCCTGGGTGCTGGGCCTAAATTTATGACAATGGACTGTTGCAGTGGTGGCTGACGTGAAGCCTGATTCTCTGCTATGACATGCAGACTGATTCTCTGCTGACATGAAGCCAGATCCTCTGTTACGGGACCTCTCTTCTCTGCCTGGGTGCTGGGCCTAAATTTATGACAATGGACTGTTGCAGTGGTGGCTGACGTGAAGCCTGATTCTCTGCTATGACATGCAGACTGATTCTCTGCTGACATGAAGCCAGATCCTCTGTTACGGGACCTCTCTCCTCTGCCTGGGTGCTGGGCCTAAATTTATGAAAATGGACTCTTACAGTGGTGGGTGACGTGAAGCCTGATTCTCTGCTATGACATGAAGACTGATTCTCTGCTGACATGAAGCCAGATTGTCTGTTACGGGACCTCTCTCCTCTGCCTGGGTGCCGGGGCCTAAATATCTGAGAATGGACTGTTCCAGTGGTGGGTGACGGGAAGCCAGATTCTCTGCTATGGAACCTCTCTCCAATTGATTTTGGTTAATTTTTATTTATTTAATTTTTATTTTAATTAATTTCCCTATCCACATTTGTTTGCAGGGGATTTACCTACATGTTGCTGCCTTTTGCAGCCCTCTAGCCCATTTCCGGGATGTTCGGCCGAACTTCTCGAACCCGAACATCCAGGTGTTCGCTCAACTCTAACCACAAGCAATGCTCACAACATTTTTGACACCACCACTCCACTACCACAGCTTTCCCCAAATCTGACAGCTATTGAGCCTGCACTAACAGTGGCAGACGCATCACCTGCTCTTGGGCAATAGTTATGTAAAAACCAAATTGTTAATTGGACATAGTCCACTATAATGAAACAATGAATGATGCAGAACAATATATATAGTATGTGAAAAAAAGAATTCAAGACATTTTTTCAACAATTTTTTTTCAAATAAATGTGCAATTGGATAGAATCTACTATAAAGCCTCATGCACATGACCGTTTTGGTCTGCATCCGAGCCGCCGTTTTTTTTGCGGCTCGGATGTGGACCCATTCACTTCAATGGGGCCGCAAAAGACGCGGACAGCACTTCGTGTGCTGTCCGCATCCATTGCACCGTTCCGTGGTCCCGCAAAAAAAAAATATCATGTCCTATTCTTGTCCATTTTGCGAACAAGAATAAGCATGTCTACAATGGGAGGCCCGTTACATTCCGCAAATTGCGGAAGGCACACGGGCAGCTTCTGTTTTTTCTGGATTCGCGGTTTGCGGACCGCAAAAAACAGCACAGTCGTGTGCATGTAGCCTAATATTGTCTGAAGCTGTGAAGAAAAATTCTTACATGGAATATACCTGCACAGAGCCACCATTACAGTGAGTGATGCAACAATTGTACACCAGTCTCTGATTAATGGAATTTTTGTGATACATTTTCATCACTTGTTATAGAATTGAATAGAGTTCACTACAATATACAGTGACTGTGACACAGGAAAATAAGCTTGATCAGGTTTAGTAAACATATTTATTTAAAAAATAAAAATAAAGAAAAATCTGAATTGGACGAAGTTAACTACAATATATGGTGACTTTAAAATGTAAAAATATTTTAGGTGAGGAACGCTGAAGTTTACTGAATTTTTTTTTTTTTTTAATATGTGCAATAGTGATGAGTGGCAAATATTTCACAATATTTTGCGAAAATTTGCAATAAATTAGAAAATTCAAGAATTCGTGATCTCCTGTCAAAAATCGGCAACGTAATATATTCGCGATAAAAATTCGCAATTAGAATATTCGCGATCAACACTAAGGGGTAGGCAACTTTCCTATTGGTTGCTAGGGATATTGCTAAGTGCCTATATTCGCAATAAATTCGCGATTAGAATATTCGTGATCATCACTATTCGCGAATACAAATATATAGCACTATATTCTAAATCAGGACTACCAGGAGCCACAAGCTATACATTTACACACAAGTCACCGTATTTTTCGCCCTACAAGATGCACCTAGGTTTTAACAAAGAAAAATAAGAGAAAACATTTTTTTTCATCTAATCTGAGGTCTGATAAATATATTTTTTCTTGTTTTTCATTAGCAGAGAAAAAAAGAAAAATATATTTTTCATCAGACCGCAGATCAGACTCCTAAATCAGATCCCCAATCCTCATTTGACCTAAAATAAGATCCCAAAACCTCATCAGACCTCCAAATCAGACCGCAAAATAAGACCCCCAATGCTCGGATCAGATAACACAAATCAGACTCCCAGTGTCCAACCCCCAGTGCTCAAATCTCCCCCGCCCATGCTCAGATCTTCCCTCCCATGCTCATATCTCCCCCCTTATTTGATCTGACAAAGCCATGTTCAAACAAGACCCCCTATTCTCAGATATGATCCCCATGCTCAGATCAGACCACCATTGCTCAGATCAGGACCGCCCCATGCTCAGATCAGACCCCCCTTCATGCTTAGATCAGACCTCCATGCTCAGTTCTATAATTTAAAAAAATCTCTTCCCTCTCCTGATCAGGCACTGGGCTCCTGCTCGGGCACCTGCTACTCTGCAGGTCTGACACTGAGCACAACGTCAGGTCATAGTGCGTGTCTGCACGTACTACGTTCTCACACTGTGTGCAACAAGACGTAGTGGAGAGTGAGCTGGAGCTGCAAAGTAGCAACAGTGCCAAATCAGGAAAAGAGATCTAAGTATGAGGTGAAGAGTGAGCCGGCCTGACTGCTTCCCGGCTCCACAGCTAGAGCCGCATTTGAAGAAGCATGCGGCTCAAGAGACACAAGTTGGCCACCCCTGTTCTAAATATTAGCGAATTCTCAAAGTAGCGATATTCGTAACTAAAATTTGCGATTTTGAATGTTTGCGCTCAACGTTAATGTGCAATTGGACAGAGTCCAGTGCAACTATGACGACACCAGTACATTTATAGATGTTTATTTAGGATAATTGGGCTGCTAGCTGGTTCCTACACATTATACAAAAGTTGAATACTCCTTCTTCGCTGGGAAACAGATTTTTTGGGAAATTCAAAACAAATTCAATACATTTAATATCGATTTGCTTATTTTTATTTCATTATTTTACTCTCTTATATAGCTCTTACATATTCCGCATTGCTTTACAGACATTAGCATCACTTATCTCTACTACTGTGCTATTCTCTGGCAGAACTTATTGGTTCTGAAAGTTTAGCCAATCATTTTCATACTAAGCACATGGACTAACTGATATACAAAGTGTACTAGTTATGCCAGTCACTTGTTACTTCTCTAGTTCATGAGAATACATTATTATAGGTGCAGTATGAAGCAACAGCTCTAAGTGAAATATATTATTACATTCATTATGTGTCGTTTACCAGTGAGTTTCCTGGTAACAGACTCTTTATCCCCTTCCCAACATCTTCCATACATGTACATTTGGTCTTGCAGCTAAGTGGGCACCATAGCTGGTGGGTGCTTGCTGTTTTACACTGCAGACACCTAGTGACAGAGTCTGTGACTGGAGACAAGTCCAATTACAAACTTTTAACTCATCAGATGCAGTTGCAATTGCAGCCACAGCATCTGAGCAGCTATTTACAATGACCAGGATGCTCCCGTTGATTAAATAGGTTCCCTGCAATGAGATTACAGGAGCCATTCAGTTGCTATAGCAGCCTGGGGCCTTCTGAAGGCTTTGTGACCTGCCATAGTAAACCTCCTATCAAGCCTTGGGCTGTGGAAGAGCCTAATAGGAATGTACTAGTTTTCCCAAAGACTGCAATGATAAACCATTGAGGTCTATGGTACAAGTGATCTAATGATCACATGTTGAAGCTCCCTACATGGACTAAAATTGCAGATAAAAAAAAAATCACAATTTTATAAATAAAAAATTATATATAAAGATAATTGGTATTGTTGAGTCCAAAAATTCCTTAACTAAAACATAAAAGTATCTATCGCATAACAGAAATAAGACAAAATGGCTGAATCGCCTTTGGTCACTTTGCCTCTGTTCTGCTGACCTTTACCAGTGGTCTAGTCCAGGCATGCTCAACCTGCGGCCCTCCAGCTGTTGTAAAACTACAACTCCCACAATGCCCTGCTGTAGGCTGATAGCTGTAGGCTGTTCAGGCATGCTGGGAGTTGTAGTTTTGCAACAGCTGGAGGGCCGCAGGTTGAGCATGCCTGGTTTAGACCTGCTTCCCTCTTCCTTCAGTGCTTTACCTGTGTGTAACCTTCGTATTGAACCTTTGCTGCCTGCCCTGACCTTGGAGCATTTATCTTGACCTCGGCCTGTTGCTGACTATGATTTCACCTGACCCCTCAGTGCTCTGCAGAGGTGTCTGTGAGCACCGTGTGTCAGCTGTCAATCAAACAAAGACTACTCCAGGAGTTAGCAGCCTGGTGATTTCCCTGCAGCAAAACCCATATCCTTGTACGGGGCTTAAAGGATGGAAACCAGGGGACTGCCAGAAAAATGCCCTTAGGAATAGTCCATAGTCTCTAAATAAGCTTGGCAATTACTCCAGAAGGCCGTGAAACAGACTTAAATCTATACCTGCTCCCTTGCTGGTGTAGATTTAAGCCACTTTCCTCGCCAAAAAACGTTCTGGAAAATGATAAATGAGCTGGGCCTACCAGCCTGTTTACTTCCCTACCCGTGCCACAACCCTTTTCTCGCCACTATGGAAAAGTGGATTGAGCTGGGAAAAGTTTCTGATTTTGCAGCAAAATGAAATGCAACTAAATCTGCAACTTTACTATGCTACTATTGTAATGTATATCAGATAATAAATGCACTCCAAAAACCAAATCCAACCCCCCCTCCCCGTACTCTCAAAACAAAAACATTTAAAAAAAAGTCTGTCAGGAAGGGGTTGAAGTACATTCTGATAGAAGTCTAATTTTATTCAGAATGCTTTCTGCAATTAAACTCAAGCTGTTTCTCCCAGATAATTAATGCTAGTCCACAGACTTGTGTAATACATTGTTCTAATTTCTAAGCTAGGGTCATAACCTCTGGCAGGTCTCACATTCTGGAGCCTTTCAAAGAAGAAAATACTTAAATTTTAGCCATAAAGGGGAGAATGTGAACATGAGTACAACTTCAAATAGAAATCAAGGAAAGTCACTGAATAGTTCATGGACAGTATAGAAAGTTGACAGAACTGTAATTTATAAAAGTATGTTCATACAGCAGATTTTCCAGGTGGGTTTTATCATAAATTCCATGCAGAAATCTATTTAAAAACTGCATTTGTTTCACCTCCAGTTGTTTCTCAATTTCATTTGTGTTGAAGCCGCTGCAAGTAGTCACATGCAGACAGGGAAGGATTAAGTGCATGATAGGCCCGGGGCTGTCTACCCAACTTGGGCCCCTACCTCCAATTTAATTGAGTTTTTTTATTGTATGAAGAGGCTGTGGTTCTTCGTGAGCGCCACAGTCTCTTCCTAGGCCATATGGCATCTTCAGACTAAAGAAAATACCCTAAACTGAAAAATTTGGTCACCAAATTTAAAATACATATAATTATAATAAAAAAGACACGGAGGAAAATACAGCACCACATACCTCTTACATACAGTGACATCTCCCGTCATGTAGACCTTCTCTCTCCTCTTTTCCTCCATTTGATCCAGACTGCCATAGCAAATTCTTTCAGCTACATCTAGTCTCTACAGAGTTTGTAACACAGATACGTTAGATCCTGGTGTGCCCACAGTGTCATCCTGCTGCCACGCCCATTGTGCTCCCCAATGCCCCAGGTATTATACTGCTGAAAAAATAATGACCCTAATAGACATACTTTGGGTCATTTATCAAACTGGTGTAAAGTAGAACTGGATTTCCAAAAGAGCTCTCAAAAATTAATGGTGGAACCTGATTGGCTGCTATGGGCAACTAAGCCAGTTCTACTTTACACCAGTTTGATAAATTAACCAAAATGTCCCTATAGTGTCCACAGCAGCAATGTCCCCTAGAGTGCCCCCAGTAATAATAACACCCTATATTGTGCTCCAGGCAATAATCCCTGTATTGTGTCCCCAAAAATAATAGAATTGCCCCTACAGTGCCTCCCCAATAGCAACGCCGCCATATAGTAATTTTCCCCACATAGTAATCCCCCAATAGTAATTTTCCCCCACACGGTAATTTCCCCCAATCTGCCCCCATTTAGTAGTTTGCCCCCACACAGTAATTTCCCCCACATAGTAATTTCGACCACACTGCTCCCACACAGTAATTTCCCCCAGACTGCCCCCACATAGTATTTTCCCCCACACTGTCACGGTGGGGAGTGGGGGAAACCTCCCACCGTACAATGAGGAGCAGACGGAAGAGAAACTAGGCCAGAGGCTGGGATAAGGGAGCAGGTCACCTTCTATTGCTTCCCTAACCCTCGTCCTAAGGCCTCATGCACACGACAGTTTTTTTTCACGGTCCGCAAAAACGGGGTCCAGTGGGTCCGTGATCCGTGACCGTTTTTTCGTCCGTGGGTCTTCCTTGATTTTTGGAGGATCCACGGACATGAAAAAAAAGTCGTTTTGGTGTCCGCCTGGCCGTGCGGAGCTAAACGGATCCGTCCTGAATTACAATGCAAGTCAATGGGGACGGATCCGTTTGATGTTGACACAATATGGTGCCATTTCAAACGGATCCGTCCCCATTGACTTTCAATGTAAAGTCTGGAGTTCTTTTATACCATCGGATTGGAGTTTTCTCCAATCCGATGGTATATTTTAACTTGAAGCGTCCCCATCACCATGGGAACGCCTCTATGTTAGAATATACTGTCGGATATGAGCTACTTCGTGAACCTCAGATTCGACAGTATATTCTAACACAGAGGCGTTCCCATGGTGATGGGGACGCTTCAGGTTAGAATACACTACAAACTTTGTACAAGACTGCCCCCTGCTGCCTGGCATCACTCGATCTCTTACAGGGGGATATGATAGCACAATTAACCCCTTCAGGTGCGGCACCTAAAGGGGTTAATTGTACTATCATATTCCCCTGTAAGAGATCAGGGCTGCCAGGCAGCAGGGGGCAGCCCCCCCCTCCCCAGTTTGAATATCGTTGGTGGCACAGTGTGCGCCCACCATCGCCCCCCCCTCCCTCCCTCTATTGTAATAAATCGTTGGTGGCACAGTGTGCGCCCACCATCGCCCCCCCTCCCTCCCTCTATTGTATTAAATCGTTGGTGGCACAGTGTGCCAACCACCATCGCCCGCCCCCTACCTCTATAGCAGTAACATTGGTGGCAGTGTGCGGTCTCCCATTCCCCCCCCCCTCAACATTGGTGGCAGCGGAGTTCCGATCGGAGTCCCAGTTTAATCGCTGGGGCTCCGATCGGTAACCATGGCAACCAGGACGCTACTGCAGCCCTGGTTGCCATGGTTACTTAGCAATAGTACAATTGTAGAAGATTCATAGTTACCTGCTTGCTGCTGCGATGTCTGTGAACGGCCGGGAGCTCCTCCTACTGGTAAGTGAAAGGTCTGTGCGGCGCATTGCTAAAGAACTGTCACTTACCAGTAGGAGGAGCTCCCGGCCATTCACAGACATCGCAGCAGCAAGCAGGTAAGTATGAATCTTCTACTGTTGTACTATTGCTAAGTAACCATGGCAACCAGGGCTGCAGTAGCTTCCTGGTTGCCATGGTTACCGATCGGAGCCCCAGCGATTAAACTGGGACTCCGATCGGAACTCCGCTGCCACCAATGATGGGGGGGGGGAATGGGAGACCGCACACTGCTACCAATGTTACTGCTATAGAGGGAGGGGGGGGCGATGGTGGTTGGCACACTGTGCCACCAACGATTTAATACAATAGAGGGAGGGAGGGGGGGCGATGGTGGGGGCACACTGTGCCACCAACGATTTATTACAATAGAGGGAGGGAGGGGGGGCGATGGTGGGCGCACACTGTGCCACCAACGATATTCAAACTGGGGAGGGGGGGGGTCTGCCCCCTGCTGCCTGGCAGCCCTGATCTCTTACAGGGGAATATGATAGTACAATTAACCCCTTTAGGTGCCGCACCTGAAGGGGTTAATTGTGCTATCATATCCCCCTGTAAGAGATCGGGTGCTGCCAGGCAGCAGGGGGCAGTCTTGTACAAAGTTTGCAGTGTATTCTAACTAGAAGCATCCCCATCACCATGGGAACGCTTCTGTGTTAGAATATACTGTCGGAAATGAGTTTTCACGAAGTGAAAACTTAGATCAGAAAAAGCTTTTATGCAGACGGATCTTCGGATCCGTCTGTATGAAAGCAACCTACGGCCACGGATCACGGACACGGATGCCAATCTTGTGTGCATCCGTGTTCTTTCACGGACCCATTGACTTGAATGGGTCCGTGAACCGTTGTCCGTCAAAAAAATAGTGACAGGTCTTATTTTTTTGACGGACAGGATACACGGATCACGGCCTCGGCTGCAAAACGGTGCATTTTCCGATTTTTCCACGGACCCATTGAAAGTCAATGGGTCCGCGAAAAAAAAAACGGAAAACGGCACAACGGCCACGGATGCACACAACGGTCGTGTGCATGAGGCCTAACTTCTACCCATATGAGCGGACCTGGATGGTAGGACGACTCATACCCAGGAACCTAGGATCCCGAGTCACGCATATGCTGTGAAGATATGGGATGTGCAGCACCTAAAACTACGGATACTGGAAGCCTGTGCTAGCATTTCTCCTGCGGTGTTGCTATCAGTGTGTGAAGAGTGGGAGAAGAGGGTTGCATTGACAATCCAACACAATGGGCAGCACATTGAACACATTTTATAAGTGGTCAAAAACTTGTAAATAACTCATGAAAGAATAAAGTTATGTTAAAACCAAGCACACCATTGTTTTTCTTGTGAAATTCCCAATGAGGTTGATGTGTCACATGACCCTCTTCCTATTGAAAAGACAAAAGTTGGATTCAAAATGTCCGACTTCAAAATGGCCACCATGGTCACCACCCATCTTGAAAAGTTTCCCCCCTCACATATACTAATGTGCCACAAACAGGAAGTTAATATCACCAACCATTCCTATTTTATTAAGGTGTATCCATATAAATGGCCCACCCAGTATAACATACTGAAGGCCTTGGAGGCCTGTAACTATAATGGGCTGGCATGGTGGTCTGTGGGAAGAAATGAGTGGAGCACTTGAGATAAAAGTGAAAAAAGGTTCTGCTGCCACTTTCTGCTAGAGATCAAAGGGGTAAGACCCAGGGGCATAACTACCATAGCAGCAGGCCAATCGACTGCTATGGGGCCCAGGGCAAGAGGGGGCCCAGTCTTAGTTGGGACTATCTCCTCTTCTACTGGAGATAAAAACTTGGTCAGGACTCTACCCTCTAAAGGAACAACTTTTAGCAAATGAAGCAGTGGAAAAATAGCCCAAGGGTGATTGAAAAGGGTTTAGGCAGAAACCCTTCTGTCATGTGTGGGGGAACCTGGTCTGATCCTTGCTATGGGGCCCTTCCTTCTCTATGTTGGCCACTGGTAAAAAAAAAAAACTACTGTTACGACCAGAGGATGTGGATCCTCTAGGTCAGAGGATAGAGGACTGGACTTTAGCCCTGTATTTCTGACTCTCAGAGTCAGGATACTGGTGTTTGCACCAGTCACCCAGGACGCTGCTAACCGCAGCAGTGTGAACGGAGTCGAGCACAGGCAGGTAAGGGGAACAGAAGAACTTTACTAGTAAATGGAAAACTACAGTCACTTGCAGTAGAGGAAAAGACAGTTTAGAAATTGAAATGCTGAGTACTCACCACCTGGGCCGAACACAGATACGTACACAAATAAGTAATGGTGACAATATTTATTACACCTGATGCAGATTCAACGGTTAAAATATACAATACTAAAACAATAAAGTTTAACTAATGATAAAACAGTGGAAAACAATATGTTTAAAATAAATTAAAATAAAAGAGGCATCATACAAGTCTAAACATGATATAAAAATGTAGAAATATAACGTACAATAGTAAAGGATGGTATGGATGTCTTCAATGGCATGTAAAACCCTTGAGATTGGATATTATCAATATTTTAAAATTCAATGTTCTGAAAATCGATAAATTTTCACAGAGTGTTTTTTCGAATAAATGTCTGAACAAGACTTGTATTCGATAAGCTCTATTCGATTATTCTGAGATTTTCAACATATATTCACTGAATGGAATGCTGTGATTACACCTCTCGATATAGTTCAATTGCCGTCTGACTTGAGTACACAGTGGCGTCCCGCGTGACTAACAATGTCAGATCTGGCGGTACCTGATTATGGTTAGTCAGCTGGAGCAGTTCAAGTAGTTCTGTGGTCCCCAGTATAGACAATCTCCAGTGGTCTTCCCAACTTTTTCAGATATGGGGGATATTCAGGTAGGGTTTCGCAGTTATCAGGACCCAGTTTATTTTAAATCGAGGTGTTCACTCCATGACGGAAAATCGAAGGCTTCACAAAGTGAGGATCCGATTCCAAGATGTGGGGATCAGTCCATATTCATCAGCTGATGTGCGGGAAGCAACCAGACGTGCTTCGGGGTCTTTTCCTAGCCCCTTCCTCAGTGGATAATATCCAATCTCAAGGGTTTTACATGCCATTGAAGACATCTATACCATCCTTTATTGTTGTACTTTATATTTCTACATTTTTATATCATGTATAGACTTCTATGATGCCTCTTTTATTTTAATTTATTTTAAACATATTGTTTTCCACTGTTTTATCATTAGTTAGACTTTATTGTTTTAGTATTGTATATTTTAACCGTTGAATCTGCATCAGGTGTAATAAATATTGTCACCATTACTTATTTGTGTACGTATCTGTGTTTGGCCCAGGTGGTGAGTGCTCAGCCTTTCAATTTTTTATATATTCAATTCCTCATATGACTGCGTGAGTCATTACGCTTGTTAGCACCCAATCCATAGCTACAGACGGAGTGAGCCACCATACTTTATATTTAAAGACAGTTTAGAGTATTGCAGTGTGCAGATTAAAGTGGTCTCGTTGTCAGAGGGTGCAGGGTCAGGAATCCAGGCAGACTTACAGGAGGCGATGGGCAGATGCATAGTCACACATTGCAGAGGTCGATAATACAGGTGATCCAAAAAACAGACTGCAGGCAGATTATTAGTCAAACAGAAGAGGTCAATAGTCCAGGCAATCCAGCAAGCAGACAGTAAGCAGAGTCGGGGTCAAACAAGAGGTCGGAATCCAGAAAATCCAATAAACAGACAGTCCAGAACACAATAGGAAGCTTCAGCGGGAGTCAAGAGGTACAACAACCACGCTTAGGCACTTCCTCCTAAGTGAAGCTGCCTACTCCCATAAGACAGGGAGAGGGGCGTGCGCGTGCACTATAGCGCATGAGATGACACCTGGCAGTGAGGACGGATGCGGCAATATGCTGGCAGACGCCTGCATCTCCTGCAAGGTAAGCCATCCCAGGAACCCATGGCGCTAAGATGTGCAGAGAGGGCTCTCTCACGCTGCGGTGGGGACACAGACCCAATACTGACACCTACTATTCATACATGACATTGTAGCCTTGCTACAGGGCACTACATAAGAGAAACAGGTGATGTTACAATGTACAAATAGTGGGCCGAGTCTAATGTAAGACACTATCCTGTGTGCTGTACAGTAATCCCTCAAGATACAATGGCCTTAGGATACAATATTTTCCACATGTAAGGCTCAGCCCCTAAAATTATCAAGTGCATCTTCAGTGATAATATTTCACACAGACTGTTATGCCTTCTTCCAGCCACAAGAGGCCACTGCGTCTTTAAAAAAGAAAGGAAGTTATTGTTCCAGAGGTTATAGGAGGAGTTCAAGTTCCCGAACAGGAGGCTGCTTCCTTGCCGAGGTGTACAGAGAGAGTCTGCTGTTGTGGGACAGAGCTACAGGGACTATAAAGTGATTTTTACTGGCTGCTGTGGGACAGATCAGCAGAGACTGCAAAGTGTGTTCCAGAGGAGCAAAGTCTTCAATTCAGAGACCTGTGTCAGGATGGGTTACTCCTGTCAGAGCTGGACTATGTGGATTCCTGCACATGCACTCTAGAGAGAGAAGAAAAGACCGTACCCCAATGGTCCGGTCTACGAAGTGCGGGTTGAAAATGATACATTTGCCTCAAGGATTCTACATAGGAATATGCTACGGTCATGCCAGTCTGAAGATCCCACACCTGCTTAGAGGACACCTCCTTCTGTCCCATCCTCAGACTTTATTATCTATGATGAAAACTATTGTGAAGACTGGTGGGCCGTTCCTAACACTGAAGAAAGTTCCCAGGCCACGGGTGATGAAGCTCCTGCCACAGAACCAGTACCAGCTCGCAATGAGGAGGAACCCTCGACCACACCTGACTCTCCTACTGCAGTAGATGACTCTAGGTTGGCAGCTCCCAGTGGGGAGAGTCTGGTCTTTACAGATAGTCAAGACCTCTGGAGATCCAGTAGGCTCACTGCAGGGGTTTCACCAAACAGGTACGCTGCCGATGAGTTAATTTGGTCCATTTGTATGTATTGTGGACAATGTTGTACTGCCGTTTAGAAGTTGTATTAACCATTCCTTTCTCATGGACTATATAGCAAGGCTGAGGATGGCCACCTTTAAGTGGGGAGGCATGTAAGGTTCAGCCCCTAGAATTATCAAGTGCATCTCCAGTGATAATATTTCACACAGACTGTTATGCCTTCTTCCGGCCACAAGAGGCCACTGTGTCTTTCTTTCTTTCTTTAAGGAAGTTATTGTTCCAGAGGATGTAGGAGGAGTTAATGTTCCCGAGCAGGAGGCTGCGTCCTTGCCGAGGTGTACAGAGAGAGTCTGCTGTTGTGGGACAGAGCTACAGGGACTTTAAAGTGATTTTTCCTGGCTGCTGTGGGACAGGTCAATAGAGACTGCAAAGTGTGTTCCAGGGGAGCAAAGTGTTCAATTCAGAGACCTGTGACAGGACGGGTCACTCCTGTCAGAGCTGGACTATGTGGATTCCTGCACCTGCATTCTAGAGAGAGAAGGAAAGACCGCGCTGGGACAAGCAAGCGACCAGATCAGGAGACAGTCTGCACCTGCCTTCACGTGCCAGACCAAGACAGGCAGCTACCTGCAGAACTGTGAGTGTGCACTGGTGCTAATCTGTGGTAGGACATAGAGCAGGAGACTTAGTCAGTGCGTTATATAAACGTGCCCTGGTTATCAGGGGCAGACAGGAAAATATTTGAGGAGAGTAGCCTGCATTTTTATATGTTTGCTGTTTGGAGCGCATTTTTGTGGATGCAAAGTTCAGTTATCCTTTCTGTAAATTTATGTAAACCTGTTAACACTGTTCCTTTCATTTGTCGATTGTGCCTCTGGTGCATCAGCACAATACTGTTAATTCAATTTTCTGGCCGTTATATTTTGTTCTTTAATAAAGCCGGTATCTGCTTCAGCCTCTTTGTCTGCTGTAATGTATTTGAACCCTGCCCTGCGGTCTCTTCTTCATCTGACCGCTACACACATACAATGATCTTTTCTGACCTATCGTAAGTTGAAGCCTGACTTGTTTTATCTGTCTTAGTTATCTGCTTTTGTTTCATAAATATTAACTTTCTCTTATCTTGGAATACATTTGGGGCTTTGGAACCAATTACTCAAGTTACAATGGTTTCAGCATACAATGGTCATCCTGGGCCAAATAAAATTGTAACTTGAGGGACCACTTGTATCTGTGTCAAGCAGAGCGTGGTGACCCCTACATCTGGTCTCTATCATGTCCATAGATCTGTTCACTAAAGTGGACCAGAGAACCAGAGACTGCAGGGAAGGGCCGGTCAATTGTGTCAAGCACCAAAGTGTCTACAGAGGAGTTCAGCAAAAAGCAGCAGGCACTAGTCTATCATAGTAACATAGTATATAAGGCCAAAAAAAACACTTTTGTCCATCCAGTTCGGCCTGTTATCCTACAGGTTGATCCATAAGAAGGAAGAAAAAAAAAACTGAGGTAGAAGCCAATTTTCCCCACTTAAGGGGGATAAAAATTCCTTCCCGACTCCAATTAGAATAACTCCCTGAATCAACGACCCCTCTCTAGTAGCTAGAGCCTGTAATATTATTACACTCCAGAAATTCATCCAAGCCTCTCTTGAATTCTTTTGGTGAACTCACCATCACCACCTCCTCAGGCAGAGAGTTCCATAGTCTCACTGCTCTTACCGTAAAGAATCCTTTTCAATGTTTGTGTGCAAACCTTCTTTCCTCCAGACGCAGAGGGTGTCCCCTCGATACAGTCACAGTCCTGGGGATAAATAGATGATGGGATAGATCTCTGTACTGTCCCCTGATATATTTAAACATAGTAATTACATCTCCCCTCAGTCGTCTTTTTTCTAAAATGAATAACCCTAATGTTAATAATCTTTCAGGGTACTGTATGATAAAATGAGCGATTAGAAACTATTTCTTATAACTGATCACAGAGACTATATTGTGTGAAGAACTCCAGAGCGATCTGAAATCTGAGCACCCGTATGTATACCTAGGAGAGACTTGTGTTCTATACCTGTAAAAAAAAAAATTGTATAAAAACGTTTACTTTTTTTTACATTACAGTGAATGGAAGACAAAATAAATCGTAAGACTATATATTTCCCTCTTTTAAACCTTTCGCTACCAGTGCCGTACATGTTTCAAACAGCAGAGACCTACGGCTAATTACAGTGACTAGCAATAATGCCGATCGCGGTAATTAAATGTTTTTGATAACATGACCAAGTGAGATCACAGAAGCAGAGGGTGATGTCAATATAACACTCGATTGCGCTAGCGAGGGGATGTTAAAAATATTAAATGGACCGTATGATATACATAAGATAAGATAAAAATTGGTAAATAATAAAATATAAAGGTTAATCATGCACTCACTTCACTGGGGCGGTGGTCATCAGGATAAGGATAAGCACATGACACCTGAGACCTACGAGATCCCCCCCGACCAGGATCGTATGTAGGGTGATAGTGACAGATGCACCGCAGGCAGGCTTCAGGTCAATCACTTTATTCAGTAAACTTCTGGTTATCGGTGGAAAGCATAAGCGAGAGGTGAGGCCGGAAAGTATGCCCAGCTGACTGTGGAGCGCAGCGCTGGCTGTCAACCACCGGACCTGTCAGAATGGCATTAGCAGGTCTAACCCATCAAGAATGAAGGGAGAATGGGGTCATGGCAACAGATTATTAGACTAAAATGTATAATGCACCATTGAGGGGGAATCAATGGAGAGACTCAAACAGTCATAATATACTCTCACCACTATTATTTAGATGTTAGCCATCAAAAAAATGAAATGAAAAAAAAAAAAATAAAATCCAATTACATAATCACAGACCAGATTGTACAGTATAAAACATACAAATATATATAAATGTGGACACATATAGAAAAATACATATATGCATTAAGGAACCCATATATAGAATATAAATATATATAAAATATAATATAGTGTAATATATAGCATATAAAAAAAATCTCTATAATATATAAAAAAGAAAAAAAAAAAAAAATATATATATATATATAGATTGTGTAGGATCAGGGCAGCACTCCTGGTATCCGACCGATGGGTGCCAGCGGCGATAACACCTTACCAAGGTGTACAATGTAGAACAAAAAAGGCACCGCAGCACATCCGTAGGTGAAAAATAGTGGATCTTTATTCACCCTTGCGACGTTTCAGTCCTCTTACTGGGACTATTATCAAGCAATACATCATACAAAATTGTGGATATTTATGTGGTCGAGTCAAATTAACATACATAAGTGGTAATTAACAACATGTATACATATGCAGCAAAAATATTTCATATATAAATGAAAAAAATACAGTGTGTCTAGAAGACCATATGGTCAATCCAGAAATTCATATAAAACACATCCAATATTTGTGATTTATCAGAAAACATGATATAATTTACAAGTGACAATCAACAAAGTTATACTCATCACCTGTGAAAGTATAAGTGTGGGCTGGACCGACAAGGAATCAGGTGGGCTCAAATGGCTGGAGGATACATTGATGCGGCATCACCGCATGGATACGGCGTCCCGGAACTAGAGCTGCGCATGTCCATGCTCTCACTTCCGGAATGATCGCATGAACCCCTTGCGAGAAAGAAAGACTGCAACTGCGCATGTCTGTGAGGTCATCACCCGAGTAACCACGTGGCCTCGTACAAAGGCATCACGTGATCACCTGCAGAGACGTCACCCGACAGGTCGCATAACAGTCTGTTACCGTAAATCATCTAGTATGGGAGCAAGCATATTGAGTCAATATAGATAAGAAGTTTCGGCTATTCAATCAGGATATGGCACCCTGGGTAAAAAATCGGGTGACGTGCTATCTTGCGATGCACTGTCATCCGAGAATTATGACAAGGGAAGGGGGAGAGCAGCGGCAGCCGCTATCCTCCCATCTCTCACATTGTGTAATAACCCAATCAGGTGACAAATATCCAATGTAGCCATAAAATAGTGCTTGCAAGTATATATTTTCAAAAGGACAAACAAAATCTGATTAGTATGCAGCTGTCACGGGATGAGTCGTACATTGTCTAAAGTATCCACCCTCCTGGTGAGCGAACCCTGTTCCTCGTGGGTCCTGTAAGTGATAAAAAAAATATATATATAAAAAAATACATTATCCAAATGTATTTAGTAAATGGACAAATTCTTCAATATATGAATCAAAAAGGACAGGACAGTTGGAAATCATATGAATAACCAAGGTTTATATTCAACATTTAAGCCCCCGGGTTTGACCGTTTGTAATTTAAAAATCCATTCGGATTCACGCTTTTTTAACATTTTGATGCGGTTTCCGCCAGTTCGCGGTAATGGGATGTGATCCAGGATCATAAATTTTAGATCACTCTCAACATGGCCCATATCCGCAAAATGGTGCGAGACAGGCAGATCCATTTGTTTCTTGCGTATTGAAAAGCGGTGTTGATTAAAACGGGACTTGAAATCACAAGTGGTTTCACCCACATACAATAATTTACAAGGGCACCACAAAACATAAATTATGAAACATGAGTCACAGGTCAAATAAAATTTGATGGGATGAATGACCCCTGTGTGGGGATGAATAAAGTCACGCCCCTTCACCATGTATTTGCAATTTACACAGTGAAGGCACGGATAACTGCCAGTTTTTTTAGGGGCCAAAAGTAATTGATGTGTACTCTTTTGTGGGCCTATATCATTTTTTACAAGCTTGTCCTTTAAATTACGGACTCTCTTGTAAGACATGATTGGTCGAGTGGAAAATTCTGGAATATTTCTATGTTCAGTACTTAGAATCGGCCAGTATTTGTTGACTATCTTACTGATATAAGGGCTTGCTTCACTAAAGGTGGATATAAAAGGTATTTTGTGGGCTTGGTCCCTTTTGATACCCTGGAATAATTCGCTTCTATCTTTTTGATTAATGCGTTTCAGTTGTTGTTGTAATATGGTAGTGGGATATTCCCTTTGTTTAAAGCTTTGTGTCATGCTACCAAGAGTTTTATCCAGTGAGGAGGGGTCGCTTATAATTCTTTTTGCTCTGATAAATTGACTGTATGGTAGTGACCGCACCATCGCCCGGGGATGAGCACTATCAAACCTCAGGGCGGTGTTGCGGTCAGTGGATTTAGTATAAATGTCCGTGCTCAGCACATTTCCCAAGCATCGAACACTGACATCCAAGAAATGTATTGTGCTTTCAGAATACTCCAACGTAAATTGTATGTCAGGGGTCAGGCTATTCAGAAAATTGTCGAATAATTGCAGCTCCAATGCAGAACCCGTCCAGATGACAAAAATATAGTCTATGTATCTCCACCACCTCAGCACATGGCTGAAGTGGTGGGATACATTAGGGGAACGGCCATGGGGACGAATGTGGCCCCCACTTACGCCAACATGGTTGTCTCCTATTTGGAGGAGCAGTACGTCTATGTATCCCACCACTTCAGCCATGTGCTGAGGTGGTGGAGATACATAGACGATATTTTTGTCATCTGGACGGGTTCTGCATTGGAGCTGCAATTATTCCACAATTTTCTGAATAGCCTGACCCCTGACATACAATTTACGTTGGAGTATTCTGAAAGCACAATACATTACTTGGATGTCAGTGTTCGATGCTTGGGAAATGTGCTGAGCACGGACATTTATACTAAATCCACTGACCGCAACACCGCCCTGAGGTTTGATAGTGCTCATCCCCGGGCGATGGTGCGGTCACTACCATACAGTCAATTTATCAGAGCAAAAAGAATTATAAGCGACCCCTCCTCACTGGATAAAACTCTTGGTAGCATGACACAAAGCTTTAAACAAAGGGAATATCCCACTACCATATTACAACAACAACTGAAACGCATTAATCAAAAAGATAGAAGCAAATTATTCCAGGGTATCAAAAGGGACCAAGCCCACAAAATACCTTTTATATCCACCTTTAGTGAAGCAAGCCCTTATATCAGTAAGATAGTTAACAAATACTGGCCGATTCTAAGTACTGAACATAGAAATATTCCAGAATTTTCCACTCGACCAATCATGTCTTACAAGAGAGTCCGTAATTTAAAGGACAAGCTTGTAAAAAATGATATAGGCCCACAAAAGAGTACACGTCAATTACTTTTGGCCCCTAAAAAAACTGGCAGTTATCCGTGCCTTCACTGTGTAAATTGCAAATACATGGTGAAGGGGCGTGACTTTATTCATCCCCACACAGGGGTCATTCATCCCATCAAATTTTATTTGACCTGTGACTCATGTTTCATAATTTATGTTTTGTGGTGCCCTTGTAAATTATTGTATGTGGGTGAAACCACTTGTGATTTCAAGTCCCGTTTTAATCAACACCGCTTTTCAATACGCAAGAAACGAATGGATCTGCCTGTCTCGCACCATTTTGCGGATATGGGCCATGTTGAGAGTGATCTAAAATTTATGATCCTGGATCACATCCCATTACCGCGAACTGGCGGAAACCGCATCAAAATGTTAAAAAAGCGTGAATCCGAATGGATTTTTAAATTACAAACGGTCAAACCCGGGGGCTTAAATGTTGAATATAAACCTTGGTTATTCATATGATTTCCAACTGTCCTGTCCTTGTTGATTCATATATTGAAGAATTTGTCCATTTACTAAATACATTTGGATAATGTATTTTTTTATATATATTTTTTTTTTATCACTTACAGGACCCACGAGGAACAGGGTTCGCTCACCAGGAGGGTGGATACTTTAGACAATGTACGACTCATCCCGTGACAGCTGCATACTAATCAGATTTTGTTTGTCCTTTTGAAAATATATACTTGCAAGCACTATTTTATGGCTACATTGGATATTTGTCACCTGATTGGGTTATTACACAATGTGAGAGATGGGAGGATAGCGGCTGCCGCTGCTCTCCCCCTTCCCTTGTCATAATTCTCGGATGACAGTGCATCGCAAGATAGCACGTCACCCGATTTTTTACCCAGGGTGCCATATCCTGATTGAATAGCCGAAACTTCTTATCTATATTGACTCAATATGCTTGCTCCCATACTAGATGATTTACGGTAACAGACTGTTATGCGACCTGTCGGGTGACGTCTCTGCAGGTGATCACGTGATGCCTTTGTACGAGGCCACGTGGTTACTCGGGTGATGACCTCACAGACATGCGCAGTTGCAGTCTTTCTTTCTCGCAAGGGGTTCATGCGATCATTCCGGAAGTGAGAGCATGGACATGCGCAGCTCTAGTTCCGGGACGCCGTATCCATGCGGTGATGCCGCATCAATGTATCCTCCAGCCATTTGAGCCCACCTGATTCCTTGTCGGTCCAGCCCACACTTATACTTTCACAGGTGATGAGTATAACTTTGTTGATTGTCACTTGTAAATTATATCATGTTTTCTGATAAATCACAAATATTGGATGTGTTTTATATGAATTTCTGGATTGACCATATGGTCTTCTAGACACACTGTATTTTTTTCATTTATATATGAAATATTTTTGCTGCATATGTATACATGTTGTTAATTACCACTTATGTATGTTAATTTGACTCGACCACATAAATATCCACAATTTTGTATGATGTATTGCTTGATAATAGTCCCAGTAAGAGGACTGAAACGTCGCAAGGGTGAATAAAGATCCACTATTTTTCACCTACGGATGTGCTGCGGTGCCTTTTTTGTTTTATATATATATATATATATATATATATATATATATATATATATATGAATAAATAAATAAATTGTAGTAATAATAATAATAAATAAAAAATGAAAAATAATAAATAAAAAATGAAAAAAAATATTAATAGAGAATAATATATGTAGTAGCATAATGGATATAAATACAGAAGAAATGCGATCGGACTGATTCGTGGAAGAGGTTTGGGGGCCAGAATATCCCTATGTTTAAAACTATATTTGTAATTCTGTTATAAAGGAAATCTTATGTATATACGCATATATATAAATTCATCTATATACACACATACACTCACCTAAAGAATTATTAGGAACACCATACTAATACGGTGTTGTACCCCCTTTTGCCTTCAGAACTGCCTTAATTCTACGTGGCATTGATTCAACAAGGTGCTGATAGCATTCTTTAGAAATGTTGGCCCATATTGATAGGATAGCATCTTGCAGTTGATGGAGATTTGAGGGATGCACATCCAGGGCATGAAGCTCCCATTCCACCACATCCCAAAGATGCTCTATTGGGTTGAGATCTGGTGACTGTGGGGGCCATTTTAGTACAGTGAACTCATTGTCATGTTCAAGAAATCAATTTGAAATGATTCCAGCTTTGTGATATGGTGCATTATCCTGCTGGAAGTAGCCATCAGAGGATGGGTACATGGTGGTCATGAAGGGATGGACATAGTCAGAAACAGTGCTCAGGTAGCCCGTGGACTCTACCATTTGAATGTCTCAACAGAAATCGAGACTCATCAGATCAGGCAACATTTTTCCAGTCTTCAACAGTCCAATTTTGGTGAGCTCGTGCAAATTGTAGCCTCTTTTTCCTATTTGTAGTGGAGATGAGTGGTACCCGGTGGGGTCTTCTGCTGTTGTAGCCCACCTTTCTTTCCCATTCTGACATTCAGTTTGGAGTTCAGGAGATTGTCTTGACCAGGACCACAACCCTACATGCATTGAAGCAACTGCCATGTGATTGGTTGACTAGGTAATCGCATTAATGAGAAATAGAACAGGTGTTCCTAATAATTCTTTAGGTGAGTGTATATACACACATTAATGGTGAAACATTTTAGTTAGTGCTATTGTAGTTCGCCAAGGGTAAAAACGGCCACTCTACCCGCTTTAAAAAATATATATTATATAAATAGATGAATGAATATACATACATTAAAAATTATGTGTTTCTACTCAGGTCACAACCTGTCTTTATTTGCATATTCTTCTTAGAGCTTTTAATAATTGACATACTCTAATGAGTCATTAAGGCCAAACCGGACTAGGGTATTGAGTTTATAGATCCAAAACATTTCTTTGCGGCATAGTATCTAGTATGAGTGGGGCACCCACTCCAGGGGTGTCACTCTGAGGGAACTAGGGTCCCCATCATGATGTGTAAAAAAATGGCGGGAGACACCATGAGTGGTGATTTTTCTGTTTATATTTGACCTATGTTCATTCATGCGTTCGCATAATGTTTGGGTAGTGCGTTCCACATAGTAAATATTGCAAGAGCAGTGTAAGAGGTATATCACAAAAGAGGTGTTACAATTCATATCATGTCTCAGGCGGATGGGATCCTTAAGAGTGGTGATAGTTACTTCTTTAGTATTATGGGAGATCATAGCGCAACATTTGCATCTTGATTTTCCGCACCTAAAGGATCCCCTTTTACAGTTAGTTTTGGGGTCATTTGGAAATGGTGATTTATCCCGAATTTGTTCCAATTTTGGGCAAGACGGTGCTAGGGTCTCCTTCAAAGTTTTCTCCCTCCTAAAAATTAAGTTGGGGGCTTTAGAAATACTATCCCCTGATAGGGTCCTTCCTAAGTAGTGGCCAATGTTTGGTGAGAATCTTTCTAATCACTGTATGTTTAATATTGTATCAAGTGATAAGACTCAGGAGGAAGTTTTTAGTATTGGTAGGTTCGTCTTTGTCCTTTTGTCAAACTCTCTCTTTGGCTTGCTACTAGGGTTCTCATCTTAGATTCGTTAATGAGATTCTTTGGGTATCCTTTTTCAAGAAACCTTTTCCCCACCAAATCCAATTGTTGATTGAGTATCGTATTATCCGAACAATTCCTTCTTAGCCTTCTCATTTGGCTGTATAGTATATTGTTCTTCCACCGATGATGGTGGCAGCTTTTAAAATCTAAATAACTATTGGTGTCGACATGTTTAACCGCTTTACGTCCGCCCATAGGATATAAACGTCCTATGGGTGGACCTCTATTTCTGAACGGACGTTTCTGAACGTCCTTTCAGAAACAGCAGCTGCACGCTAATCGTGCAGCTGCTGATCGGGTTGCCCGCTGTCAGTGACAGCAGGGCAACCCAGAGAGAAGGCAGGGACAGTGCCCAGGTGTCCCTGCCTTCCGGATCGCTGCAGACACAGCGCTCACCGAGCGCTGTGTCTGCAGAGCAGGAAGCGCTGTGCGCTTCCTGTTCCGGCCCGGCGGTCATGTGACCGCCGGGACCGGAGCTGCAGGAGCTGTGTGAGGTCTCTCACAGACCTCGATCAGCCCTGCTCTGAGGCTGTACAGCGCAGAATCACGCTGTACAGCCTCTCTGGGGGGTGCATTTCTTCTGTAACTGGGGCTACTATGTCAGCCCCAGTTACAGGAGAAATCAATAGTGGAAAAAAAAAAGAAAAAGTGAAGTAAATGTCCCCCAGAGGTCTTGTATGACCTTATGGGGGACGAAAAGTGTAAAAAAAAATAAAAAAAAATAAAGGGTTGAAAAAAATAAAATAAAAAAAAGTTTCACATGTAAAAATAAAAAGGTCCCCAAGTAAGGAATAAAAAATAAAATTAAAAATAGAAAAAATAAAATAAAATAGACATATTTGGTATTGCCACGTCCGTAAAAACCAGCTCTATAAATATATCACATGAGCTAACCCCTCGGGTGAACACTGTAAAAAAAAAAAAAAAAAAACTGTGTCAAAACAAGCAATTTTTGTCACCTTGCATCACAAAATATGCAACACCAAGTGATCAAAAATGCGTATGTCCCACAAAATGGTACCAATAAAACCGTCACCTCATCCCGCAAAAAATGAGCCCCTACATAAGAAAATCTCTCAAAAAATAAAAAAAACTATAGCTCTTAGAACATGGAGACACTAAAACATCATTTTTTGGTTTCAAAAATGCTATTATTGTGTCAAAGTGAAACAAATAAAAAAAAGTATACATATTAGGTATTGCCGCTTCCGTAAAAACCAGCTCTATAAAAATATCACATGAGCTAACCCCTCAGATGAACACCGTAAAAAAAAAAAAAAAAACTGTGTCAAAACAAGCAATTTTTGTCACCTTGCATCACAAAATATGCAACACCAAGTGATCAAAAATGCGTATGTCCCACAAAATGGTACCAATAAAACCGTCACCTCATCCCGCAAAAAATGAGCCCCTACATAAGAAAATCTCTCAAAAAATAAAAAAAACGATAGCTCTTAGAACATGGAGACACTAAAACATCATTTTTTGGTTTCAAAAATGCTATTATTGTGTTAAAGTGAAACAAATAAAAAAAGTATACATATTAGGTATTGCCGCGTCCGTAAAAACCAGCTCTATAAAAATATCACATGAGCTAACCCCTCAGATGAACACCGTAAAAAAAAAAAAAAAAACTGTGTCAAAACAAGCAATTTTTGTCACCTTGCATCACAAAAGCTGCAACACCAAGTGATCAAAAACGCGTATGTCCCACAAAATGGTACCAATAAGACAGTCACCTCATCCCGCAAAAAATGAGCCCCTACATAAGAAAATCTCTCAAAAAATAAAAAAACTATAGCTATCAGAACATGGACACATTAAAACATAATTTTTTTGTTTCAAAAATGCTATTATTGTGTAAAACTTTAATAAATGAGAAAAAGTATACATATTAGGTATCGCCACGTCCGTAACAATCTGCTCTATAAAAATGTCACTTGACTGAACCCCTCAGGTGAACGCTGTAAAAATAAATAAATAGAAACTGTGCTAAAACAACCAATTTTTTGGTCACCTTGCCCCATAAAGTGTTATAATGAATGATCAAAAAATCATATGTACCCAAAAATAGTACTAATAAAACTGGCACCTTATCCCCTAATTTCCAAAATGGGGTCACTTCTTGGGAGTTTCTACTGTAAGGGTGCATCAGGGGGCTTCAAATGGGACATGGCATCTAAAAACCATGTGGAGTTCCTTTTCTTCTGCGCCCTGCCGTGTGCCCATACAGCAGTTTATGACCACATGTGGGGTGTTTCTGTAAACCGCAGAATCTGGGTAATAAATATTCAGTTTTGTTTGGCTGTTAACCATCGATGTGTTAAAGAAAAAATTGGATTAAAATGGAAAATCTGCCCAAAAAGTGAAATTTAAAAATTTGATCTCCATTTTCCTTTAATTCTTGTGGAACGCATAAAGGGTTAACAAAGTTTGTAAAATCAGTTTTGAGTAACTTGAGGGGTGTAGTTTCTACAATGGGGTCATTTATGGGGGTATCCACTATGTAGGCCCCACAAAGTGACTTCAGACCTGAACTGGTCCTTATAAAGTGGGTTTTGGCAATTTTCTTAAAAATTTGAAGAATTTCTTCTAAACTTCTAAGCCTTCTAACGTCCTAAAAAAATAAAATGACATTTCCAAAATGATGCCAACATAAAGTAGACATATGGGGAATGTTAAGTAATAAATATTTTATGAGGTATCACTTTCTGTTTTAAAAGCAGAGAAATTGAAATTTAGAAAATTGCGAATTTTTCAAATTTTTGGGTAAATTTGGGATGTTTTCATAAATAAAGGTGAAATATTTTGACTCAAATTTATGACTATCATGAAGTACAATGTGTCACGAGAAAACAATCTCTGAATGACTTGGATAAATAAAGGCGTTCCAAAGTTATTACCACATGAAGTGAGATATGTCAGTTTTGCAAAATTAGGCCTGGTCAGGAAGGGGGCAAATGGCCCAGATGGGAAGTGGTTAAAATGTGTTCTGGTTACAATGCAGTTATCCACTATATTAAGTTGGAGATCCAAAAAGACTGCTTCTTTTGGATGCTTTTCCAGAGTAAAGGATACATTCCATTCGTTTTCATTCATATATTTTAAGAATGTTGTTAGAGCATTGTAATTGCCATCCCAAACTATTAGGATGTCATTGATGTATCTCTTGTACAGTTTTACGTTGGGATGTGTAAGTAGGCTCATTTTTTCTTTAAAGGCCCCCATGAATAAGTTTGCATATGATGGAGAAAATTTGGTGCCTATCGCCGTTCCTTTTTTTTGGCGATAAATGTTACCCTTGAACTCAAAATAGTTATGGTTCAAAATGAAATTGATCGATTGTATGATAAAAAACGCCTTGTGATGTGGGCATACTGGGATCTAAGGATAAGGCTTCTTCAATTGCCTTAAGGCCATAAGAGTGGGTGATGTTACTATATAAAGATGCTACATCTAGAGTCACCCAGATGTAGCTATCCTCCCACTGAAAAGTGTTGAGAATATTCAACAAGTGGGCCGTGTCTTTCAGATAGGAAGGTAATTTCCCCACATAGTTTTGTAGTATACCATCAATGTATTCAGAGTGATTGGTGGTAAGAGAACCGATGCCTGAAATTATGGGTCTACCAGGGGGATTTGTAAGTGATTTATGTATTTTTGGTAAGAAATAGAATCTAGCCATGGATGGATGCTGTGTTTTTAGATAAATTTTCATTTTCTTATCAATAATATTTATGAGTTGATGCAATTCCTTTTTATATTCTTGGGTGGGATTCGTAGTACACCTGATCTGATAGAATACTAAGGGATTCCTGGATGTAGTAGCTAGTATCCATGCTGACAATACTCAGACACAGACTCAGATAGAGGGCTAAGGGGATCAGCCGTTGTATAAAGTGTTGAGGCAGGGGTGGGATCAGAGATGGAACAGCCACTCATCATTGTTCTATCTGGAATAGGGCAACTATAGTTCTTAATGGAGAAATGTCTATAAAGGGTTAGTTTTCTTACAAATTGATTAAGATCTATAAATAATTCAAAGGGGTCAGGTCCATTAGATGGACAAAACGATAAACCTTTACCTAATAATTTAATCTCATTTTGTGTTGGGGAATATTTATATAAGTTAAAAATGCCAATCACTTTTCGTTCTATCATAAGGGGGTGGTCTAATGATTTTCTCCCCTTTTGGGTTTTGGTTGTTTGTCTAGAGGTGCGCTTCTTTCCACCTCCTCTGCATCCTCTAAATCTATGTTTGGACGTTTGTGCTTTTTTATGCTCGAAACTGGAGTGTAAAAGTGTGTGATTTTCAGCGCTCGGGTTGTTGATGGAGTGCTGAGGTGAGGTGGTTCTGTGGGTAAAATAAGGGGACTTAGGGCCAGAGCACTGGTCAAGGTCATTCTTAATGGTGGTGTCGGGTTGGGTGTACGTATAGTGGGTGAAATCCTGTCTAAAAAAAGAGTCCTCCATGAGGTTGGGGGGGAAGAGCTAAAAAATTATCAGAATTAGAAGAGGACACTGAATGGACAGAGATGTTAAGATCCTCTATATTAGGTGTGGTATTGGTAGGATCCATAATCGGAGATGGAGCTGACTGTATATTATCAGGAGAGGTGTCTATGTTACCTGTACCTAGGGGAGAAGTGGACGAATTGTCAACCAATGCCTACCAATACCCCATGCAGCCAATTGGGGCATCGGTAGTTGCGCTGAACACTTTCAGCTTTGCTGACGAGAATGAAAGTGTTCATGCTGCAATTCTTATTTTGGCTACCAGATGGCAGGCCAGGATAAGAAATTAGCAATATTTAGTTTAAGGCTACTTTCACACTGGCGTTTTGGGTAATTCATCATGGATCTGCAAAAACTGATCCGTTACAATAATACAACTGCATGCATCAATCATGAATGGATCCGTTTGTATTATCTGTAACATAGCCAAGACGGATCAGTCATGAACTCCATTGAAAGTCAATAGGAGACGGATCTGTTTTCTATTGTGCCAGATTGTGTCAGAGAAAATGGATCCGTCCCCATTGACTTACATAGTGTGCCAGGACGGATCCGTTTGGCTCAGCTTCGTCAAGCGGACATCAAAACGCTGCAAACAGCGTTTTGGTGTCCGGCTCCAGAGCGGAATGGTGACTGATAGGAGGCAAACTGATGCATTCTGAGCGGATCCTTTTCCATTCAGAATACATTAGGACAAAACTGCTTCTGAGAGCCCTGAACGGATCTCACAAACGGAAAGCCAAAACGCGAGTGTGAAAGTAGCCTAAATCGCATTTTAAAAATCCCTGATAGAACAAAATTAAAAATTAAAAAAACTAATTATAGGCTTATAACCCTCAAAATCATCACAAAAAATGAAAGATAAAAAATATATAAAAATAAAAAATAAAAATATCAAAGTTTAAATCACCCCCCTTTCTGTATAAAATAAATACCTAAATAACAATAAATATAAACATTATGGATATCACCATGACCAAAAACACCCATACCACACAAATACCACACCTGCCGCTGGTACCAAGGTTGCGATCCACGGGCAGCTCACTTCCGGTCGTTGGAACGCACTTCCGGTTCCAATGGAACACATTTCCGGTTTGATGCGTTCCACCGCCCGATTCACTTCCGGCGGATGGAACGCATCATGTTTGGAGCGTTGAGAAAGCACGCAGGCTGCCATTTGGGCGGTAATTCAAATTTAATTACTAGACCTCCTATAAATAAGTGACATTATGCGGACCATAGGCACACCACTTACTCTGTAGTGCTACATGCACCAACTCACCAGGTGTGTACACCTCCTTCTATCCAGGCTACCAACTGCGGCATAGGTAAGTCTTACAATGGGGATCATGACCAAGATACTTAGAATTTTTACCCAGAAGCAGATATTACTATCAGTGGATTTGTCACCTCTATCACTGACTACAATGATCCCAATATGAAGTTTTCTATTCCCTATAGTCCCATGCATAAATCGATGTTGAGTTGATATAAGACTCCTTTACAATTTTTCTACCATACATGCAGATAACGGTCACCAATACGGCAGTTACCACATCCTGAAAATGGACGGAACAGACACCACATTGTGTTTATCATTTTATTGGAAGCATATGTTATAATATCCCTTGAAATCATGTTTTCGCAATATCTTCTATTTTCTTGCATATATGTATTATGAACATATATTGAAATGGAATATGAATTGATTGTGGACCTGATGATTAATACTTACTCCAGTAGTGATGGCCATTTTTTAATTTGTTATTTTTCTATTTGTAATTCTTTAATTTTCTATTTTTGATTCAGTAATGTATTAATGATACTACATATTTCCGTTTTCTGTAATTTTTTATGTAATTTGTTCTATCACACTTGCAGTGTCTGACGAAGGCCTATGTGCCGAAAACGTTCACACGAGATTGCCACATGTCTATCTAATTAATGCAAAAATAAAAGCATTTCAACCGAAGCTCTAATGCTGTGATCTTTAATCAACTGGTTGACAGCATTAACACCCAGAGTGCTTAAAAACACACCATGCCATTAAATGTGTTATGCTTTTTCATATTCCTCATAAAAACATTAAAATACACGATACTGCGCACCACCTTCTCCACTACTAGTCCTCTCCAGACGTGCCAGAGCTAGACCACTATCGCATATCAATATGCAAATCAAGATTACCATGCTACTTGCTACTTTTTCATATTCCAAAGTTTTCAAAACTTTTCTGCCTTATCAGGGCAGGTGGTGTTTCAGCAGTGTTGTGGAAAAAACAGTGGCTTGTTGGGACCAAGCCTCCAAAAATGATGCCTTAATGGGGCAGAATGCGTGCCCGTATTTATCCACACAAAAGTGATAAATATCAGAAGAAAAAGTAGCTCATTCTGAAGGAGCCTAGAAATATTCTCCCTTTCAATTGGGAGCAACAGCAGTATAGTGTGGATGCAAAAAGGGTAGGGTAAGGCCACTTTCAGACAAGCAAGTATTCCGTGCAGGTGCAATGCGTGATGCAAATGCATTGCGCCCGCACAGAATCCGGACCCATTCGTTTCAATGGGGCTGTGTACATGTGCGTTGGTCTTCACACATCACTTGTGCGTTGCGTGAAAATCGCTGCATGTTCTATATTCTGGGATTTTCACACAACGCTGGCCCCATAGAAGTGAATAGAACTGCGTGAAAATCGCATCGCAATCGCAAGCAAGTGCGGATGCTATGCATTTTCCACGGATGGTTGCTAAGGGATGTTGTTTGTATCCATTATGCATCCAATATGTATCATGCAGCCGCGCGATAAAAACTGAACAACTGAGATAGCAGCTGTAGCAGTGGTGGCAGAAGCAGCAGCCATATGGCACAAAACACATTGGCAGGCAGTGGCATGATGGCAGCAGCAGCAACAGCCATAGGGTATGGAACATGATGGTAGGCTTTGAACTGAACTAGTGTACAAAGCAATGACTGGTTTCTAGAAAGAAAAACGCACACTTGTGCAGCGTAGCCATAAAAAGGTATGCTGAAGTGCAGGGATTACCTGGAAGTATAAATGTATAGAAGACTCAAAAAAAAAATAAAGAGGCTGACCGGCTGTTGAAAAAATTATGGGGGAGATTTATGAAAACTGGTGTAAAGGAAAACTGGCTTAGTTGCCCATAGCAACCAATTAGATTTTACCTTTAATTTTCCAAAAGAGCTCTGAAAAATGACTACTAAGCCAGTTCTACTTTACACCAGTTTTGATAAATCTCCCCTTATGTCTGTGCAGGCACTGTAGGAGTTTGGCTATTGCACTGTGAATCTTTCCAATTGCAGCAGTTGCCCTCAGTGTAAAACACACACACCTAAGGCCTCCTGCACACGAATGTGTGCGCCGCCTGGCCGTGCTGTAGCCCGCAAACTGCGGGCCACAATGCACGAACACTGGCCATGGTGCAGCTGCGGCAGATCGCTGACCCATTCACTTTCCGCCCGTTCCGCAAAAATATAGAACATGTACTATCTTTTTGCGGAACGGAAGTACGGGATGAAACCCCACGGAAGCACTCTGTAGTGCTTCTGTAGAGTACCGTTCCGCACCATTTCCTGGATTTGAGGACCCATTGAAGTGAATGGGTCCGCATCCGTGATGCAGAATGCCCATGGAATGGCGCCCATGTATTATGGATCCGCAAATGCGGTCCGCAATACGGCAACGGGCAGCACACGTTCGTGTGCAGGAAACCCTCTGCTTTCCTTGTCTGAGAAAAACTGACATGTTTACCTATTGACTCAATCTAAGTAACTAAATGTGTCCCTGTACTGTCCCTACAACTAGTGTTAAGCAAATTGAAGTATCCAAAGTGGACTTTGAATCGAATTTCAGGGAAAATTAGATTTGCCGCAAAGTCGAATTTCCTTCTGCTTTCTGGTAACGAATCAATTTTCCCTGAAATGGCGGTAAAAAATTAAAATAAAAATTAAAATAAAATCATACTCATCTCATCCATTTGAGCATGAAGAGGCCACAGCGGCCATCTTGCTTGAAGATCCCGCATGGAATCTCATGCACAGTGAAGTATGACGTCACCACGCTGGAGGACAATTCTGTGCATCTGTGTAAGAACACCACCTGCCATACTGAATACTCTCTGACAATGGAGGCAGGAGAAGACAATACACTGATAGCAAAGTGGGTCAGGTCCAGCCACTGTTCATACATGCCTCACCAAAAGTCCTTGGGGGTCAGGCAAGCAGGTAACTGGATGACAGTCCCTAACCTGGGTAAGTGCAGGGTGGGAGATGACAATTAGATAATATTGAGTGACCACCTAAATTCAGACAGAAACTTGTGAAATGAGTGGTCAAATTTAAAACTTAGCATTTAATGAACGTAAATTAGAAAATAGGTCCCATGATATTAGATAACAAAATATAAATAAATAAATATGGAGCAGCGCGGCAGTTTACCACACAGGATCTGATGGTGCACAGAGTGGAATCATGCAATTAAGTGATGCTCGGCGGCACCAAAAAAATATAGTCAGGTGGTCCTACCGCTTCGATGAGGCGCTCCAGAGACAACAAATCACTAGCCGGTGTTGATTGATGAGCACACCGTTGCTAGCGACAACTGTTCAACGCAGGGTGGTCTGTAGTGCTGGCTGACCCTAGTGATGCCCTAGAGCCCTACAATGGCCTATGTGACCGGATGGCGGAACCCACCACCAGTCACCTACAGGAACCTCACCCTGGAATTAGTGCGCCCTGTTTGGCCCTTGCTTACCTGGTCCCAGGGTGGGGAAGCAACAGGACACACAGAACACAAAGCAAGGTGAAGCAAAAAGAGGTCAATACCAGGAAGTCAGTACACAAGCAATAGTTTAGTCAAATATGCCGAGGTCAAATAGCCAGGAGGTCAAGTCAAAATCCAGGGGATAAACAGGAGCGAGGTCAGGAATGGAAACCGAGGTCAGAAGATCCAAATAAAACAAACGTAGCAGGTAGGTAATGCAGACCCAATAACAGGCAACCTGTGGCCAGCAGGCTGCCTGTTAAATACCGGAGGTAATAGAGTGGGACAAAATCAGGTGTGCACTGCGCAACGCCATCTGTGGCAAGGTGCACCTGACTACGGATACGTGGACCAGTAAGCACGGTCAGGGCTGTTATATCTCCATTACAGCACACTGGGTAAATGCAGTGGTGGCTGGGCCTGAGGCGGATAGCAGTTTGGCAGGGCGCTTCAGTTTGCCTCCTGTTGCTTCCTCCTCCTACTCTGCTTTCTCATCCTCTACCAGCTCTCATCCGTTCAGCGTAACACCTTCACCACCAACTTCAGCACAGCCATGGGTAAACGACAGGAGGCAGTTTTAAAACTTATCTGTTTGGGAGACAAACCCCACACCACACAGGAGCTGTGGACGGGCCTTGAACAACAGACCGATGAGTGGTTTGTGCCAGTCAACCTCAAGCCCGGCCTGGTGGTGTGCGATAATGGGCGAAATCTCGTAGCAGCTCTGGGACTAGCCGGTTTGACGCACATCCCTTGCCTGGCGCATGTGCTGAATTTGGTGGTGCAGAGATTCCTTAAAAATTACCCCGACATGTCAGAGCTGCTGCATAAAGTGCAGACCATCTGTGCGCGCTTTCGGCGTTCTTACCCTGATGCTGGTCGCCTGTCAGCGCTGCAGCGTAACTTCGGCCTTCCCGCTCACCGCCTCATATGCGACGTGCCCACAAGTTGGAACTCCACCTTGCACATGCTGGACAGACTGTCCGAGCAGTCGATAGTGGAGTTTCAGCTGCAGCACACAAGGGTGAGTCGCTCTGCGGGACAGCACCACTTCACCACCAATGACTGGGCCTCCATGCGAGACCTGTGTTCCTTGTTGTGCTGTTTTGAGTACTCCACCAACATGGCCAGTGCCGATAACGCTGTTCTCTGCATTACTATCAGACTTCTATGCCTCCTTGAAAAAATGCTGCTGGCGATGATGGAAGAGGATGTGGCACAGGAGGAGGAGGAGGAATAGGGATCATTTCGTAGGGTTTCTGGCCATTCATTCCCAAGTGGCTCCGAGGGTGGGTTCCTGCACCCACAAACGCCAGGTACACTATTGTCCAGCCAGGGCACAGTTCTGGAGGATGACGAGGTGTAGGATGAGATGGAGGAGGAGGAACCATGTTCACAGCAGGGTGGCACCCAGACCAGCTCATGGCCATCACTGGTGCGTGGTTGGGGGGATACAGAGAACACAGACGATACACCTCCCACAGAGGACAGCTTTTCGTTGCCTCTGGACAGCCTGGCACACATGAGCGATTACATGCTGCAGTGTCTCCACAACGACAGCCTAGTTGCCCACATTCTAACTTGTGCTGATTACTGGGTGGCCACGCTGCTGGATCCCCGTTACAAGGATCACGTACTGTCCTTAATTCCCTCACTGGAGCGTGATCGGAAGATGCCGGAGTACAAGCGCACGCTGGTAGACGCGCTTTTGGAGGCATTCCCACCTGACAGCGGGGGCACAGTGGAAGCACAAGGCGAAGGCAGAGGACGAGGAAGAAGTCACCAACGCAGCAGGGGCACCACCAGCACCTCAGAAGGCAGGGTTAGCATGGTCGAAATGTGGAAAAGCGTTGTCAGCACGCCACAACAACCAGCACCACCAGCTGATATGGAACGTCTTAGCAGTAGGCAGCATTTCACCAACATGGTGGAGCAGTATGTGTGCACACGTCTACACGTACTGAATGACGGATTTGCCCCCTTCAACTTCTGGGTCTCCAAATTGGGCACATGGCCTGAGTTTGCCCTTTATGCCTTGGAGGTGCTGGCCTGCCCTGTAGCCAGTGTATTGTCTGAATGTGTGTTTAGCATGGCAGGGGGCGTCATCACAGACAAGCACAGCCGCCTATCCACAGCCAATGTAGACAAGCTCACGTTCATTAAAATGAACCAGGCATGGATCCCACAGGACTTGTCAGTACCTTTGGCAGAATAGACATGTATACTGGCCTTAACCAGCCATTGTTCTACTACAGCGCAATTGCTCATTCTTGTATTTTGGATATTTCACACTCTTTTGGAGTGTACCCTAATAAAAAAAATAAAAAATTACATTTAAACCAAAAAACTGTGTTGGCTACCTCGTCCTCCTCCAACACTGCTTCCACCTACACCGCTACATCCACCGCCTACTCCATATGGACCTCCAACTCATAAATCAAATTTTTATTTTTTTATTTGTACTTATTTTATATCATTTCACTACTTTGTCTGTTACATTTTCGTGTGAAAATCACAAATTTTTGGGTGTGATGTACCACTGCTATACCTAGTAGACAAGTTAAAAAAAATAACCACAATTTTTTCTGTTAAATTTTCAGGTAAAATTTACCCATTTTTGTAATATACCCCTCCTCTACCTAGTTGACAGCTTAATAAATTTCAATATAATTTTTTTACATTTTCCGGAGACAATAAACGATTTTTTTTATGTCATAGACCTCTGCTCTACCAAGTAGACAGGTTAATACATTTCTGTAATTTTTCTGTTACATTATTGGGTTGACATTTTACAATTGGACGTGAATAAACCCCTGCTCTGCATAGGTGATAGCGAATAAAATTTCAGAAATTCTTCTTTAATTGATGCACGCCACCTCCTTTCATTCAATGCTTAAACTTTAACAAGTTGTACCACATTTGCGCTTCAATAATTTGTCCAACAATTGCTAATTACTAATTTGTCACACATTTGCGCTTTAATAATTTATCCCACATTTGCGTTTTAATAATTTATCCCACATTTGCGCTTTAATAATTTGTCCCACATTTGCTCCTCAATAACTTTTCCCATATTTCCGCTCGATACAAAAAAAAAGTAATACATTAATCTCCCTTGGATGAGGTCTCCCTTTCTCACGCTCCCTCTCCGGCGTGGAACCTTGATTCGCCGATAACCGTGATCAACATGGTAGGCTCAAAAAGAACATCGAAAGTTGATAGAGAAGATATCTAAATGGATGGTGGACATCACAGGGACGTGCGATCAGGCAGAAGTTATCTAGAGTCAAAGGGCCTCTCCTGGCTAACATTTCCAAATCCAAAATACCACAGTGACATTCCCTATAATTTTTTATTAATCATTGCAATAACAGGGCATCTTAAGAGTCCCGTATTGTTATTTAGCGTTACTACCTCCCCGAGTCGGGAGTGGGTAATTGCCACGTGCCCCCTAATTTCCTCAAAATTCTTCAGTTTTAATAGCTTCTCCCACATTTCCGCTCAGTCACAATTAAATTTCATCTATTGATCTCATTGAGCAGGCACCTGCGATTTGCGGTGGCTTTTACCTGGTTCGGCGGCGGTGGTGCCATCGGGTCCCCATGGGGCTGTGGGGGGGACCCGATGGCATGGAAGGCAGCACGATGCCTTCCAGAGGCATCTGCGCTGCCTTCCGGTGAAGAGCCTGTGAGATCCAGCCCCCTGGATCTCACAGGCCAGAAGCTGTATGAGTAACACACACTGTATTACTCATACAGCCAATGCATTCCAATACAGAAGTATTGGAATGCATTGTAAAGGACGGTGCCAAAACAGCTATTTCTTGTTATCCTGCCTTACAAAAAGTGTAATATAGAGCAACCAAAAATCATATGTACCCTAAACTAGTACCAACAATACTGCCACTAGTTTCTAAAATGGGGCCAATTTTTATGAGTTTCTACTCTAGGGGTGCATCAGGGGGGCTTCAAATGGGACATGGTGTAAAAAAAAACAGTCCAGCACAATCTGCCTTCCAAAAACTGCCGTATGGCATTCCTTTCCTTCTGCGCCCTGCCGTGTGCCCGTACAGCCGCTTACGACCACATATGGGGTGTTTCTGTAAACTACAGAATCAGGGCCATAAATATAGACTTTTGTTTGGCTGTTAACCCTTGTTTTGTCAAAGTAAAAAAAATATTAAAATGGAAAATCTACCAAAAAAGTGAAATTTTGAAATTGTATCTCTATTTTCCATTAATTCTTGTGGAACAGCCAAAGGGTTAACAAAGTTTGTAAAATCAGTTTCGAATACCTTGAGGGGTGTAGTTTATAGAATGGGGTCATTTTTGAGTGGTTTCTATTATGTAAGCCTCGCAAAGTGACTTCAGACCTCAACTGGTCCCTAAAAATTGGGTTTTTGAAAATTTCTGAAAAATTTAAAGATTTGCTTCTAAACTTCTAAGCCTTGTAACATCCCCAAAAAATAAAATATCATTCCCAAAATGATCCAAACATGAAGTAGACATATGGGGAATGTAAAGTAATAACTATTTTTGGAGGTATTACTATGTATTATAGAAGTAGAGAAATTGAAACTTGGAAATTTTGGTATTTGTAATTTTTTACAAATTTTTGGTAAATTTGGTATTTTTTATAAACAAAAATGGATTTTTTTTTTACTTCATTTTACCAGTGTCATGAAGTACAATATGTGACGAAAAAACTATTTCAGAATGGCTTGGATAAGTCAAAGCGTTTTAAAGTTATCAGCACTTAAAGTGACACTGGTCAGATTAGCAAAAAATGGACAAGTCCTTAAGGTGAAATAGGGCTGAGTCCTTAAGGGGTTAAGGACCAGTTCAGGTCTGAAGTCACTTTGTGGGGCTTTCATATTAGAAACCACCCATTAATGGCCCCATTTTAAAAACTACAACCCTTAGGCCTCTTGCACACAAACTATACGGATTAGGTCTGGATGCATTAAGGAAAATTTGCACCATTTCTCAAGCAAATTCAGTCAGTTTTGGATGCAATTGCGTTCAGGGGTTCAGTTTTTATCGCACGGGTGAAATGTGCATTGATGCATTTTTCACGTGCATTATAAAAAAACTGAGGGTTTCCAAACATCTCTTAGCAACCATCCGTGAAAACACATTGCATCCGCACTTGCTTGCAGATGCAATGCGTTTTTCATACAGCCCCATTCACATCTATGGGGCCAGCGTTGCGTGAAAAATGCAGACTATAGAACATTCTGTGATTTTCATGCAAAGCAGAAGTGATGCGTGAAAAACAAAGCTCATGCACACAGAACCACTGAAATAAATGGGTCCGGATTCAGTGTGGGAGCATCACGCATTGCACCCGCGCGGAATACTCGCTCGTGTGAAAGGGGCCTTAAGATATTCAAAACTGAGTTTACAAACTTTGATAACCCTTTAGGTGTTCCACAAGAATTAAAGGGAAATGTAGATGAAATTTCAGAATTTCACTTTTTTGGCAGATTTTCCATTTTAATCCATTTTCTTCTGCTAACAAAGCAAGGGTGTACAGCCAAACAAAACTCAATATTTATCACCCTGATTCAGTAGTTTACAGAAACACCCCATTTGTGATTGTACACTGCTGGCACGCGGCAGGGTGCAGAAGGAAAGGAGCGCCATCTGGTTTTTGGAGGGCAGATTTACCTGGGATAATTTTAAGTTGCCATGTCACATTTGAAAACACCCTGATGCACCCCTAGAGTAGAATCTCACAAAAAAGTGACCCCATTTTGGAAACTATGGGATAAGGTGGCAGTTTTGTTGGTACTATTTTAGGGTACATGTGATTTTTGGTTGCTGTATATTACATTTTTTGTGAGGTAAGGGGACAAAAAAATAGCAAAATAGCTGTTACCAAAATTTGGCATTGTTTTTATTTTTCTGACAGGTTAGATCATGTGCTATTTTTATAGAGCAGGTTGATATGGACGCAACAATACCAAACATGGCAACTTTTTTGGGCTGTTTTAAGTTTTACATAATAATGCATTTTTGAAAACAATAATTTTTTAGTGTCCCATATTCTTTTGGGCGACTGTCTTATGTAGGGGCTCATTTTTTCCAGTATGAGATGACGGTTTTATTGGTACTTTTTGATCACTTGGTATTATAGCTTTTTTTAACACCATTTTTATTTTTATTTTTTTACAGTGTTCATCTGAGGTTTTAGATCATGTGATATTTTTATAAAGCAGGTTGTTGTACTATTTTAGGGTACATGTGATTTTTGGTTGCTCTATATTACATTTTCTGTGAGATAAGGTAACAAAAAACAGCTCTTTTAGCACCGTTTAAATTTTTTGTTTTTTACAGTATTTATCTGATAGGTTAGATCATGTGCTATTTTTATAGAGCAGGTTGTTATGGATGCGACAATACCAAACATGACAACCTTTTTGTTTGTTTCAGTTTTACATAAAGCATTTTTGAAAAAAAAAATTTTTTGTGTCTCCATATTCTGAGAGCCATAGTTTTTTTTTAATTTTTTGGGCGTAAGGTGTGAAAGGTGACAAAAAATTGCTTTTATTACACAGCTTAAATTTTTTACGGTATTATATATGATGGGTTATATCATGTGATATTTTTATAAATCAGGTTGTTACAGATGCGGCAATACCCAATATGTATACTTTTTTTATTTATTAAAGTTTTACACAATAACAGCATTTTTGAAACAAAAAAAAATCATGTTTTAGTGTCTCCATAATTTTAATTTTGCTGATTTTCTTAGGTAGGTCTCATTTTTTGCGGGATGGGATGACTGTTTGATTGGTACTATTTTGAGGTGCATATGACTTTTTGATCGCTTGGTATTACACTGTTTGTGATGTAAGTTGGAAAAAAAATTGCTTTTTTGACAGTTTATTATTTTTTTACGGTGTTCATCTGAGGGGTTAGATCATGTGATATTTTTATACAGCAGGTCGTTACTGACGTGGCAATTAGGGATGAGTGAATCGACTTTGGATAAAACTTTGTTCTAATACTGTACGGAGCAGGAGCTCCTTACAGTATTAGAATGTATTGGCTCCGATTAGCTGAAGTTATTGCTTCGCGAAGTCTCGCGAGACTTCGGGCAATAACTTTATAAATTAATTTGTACTGTAAAATAATTTCCCGAACTAGTGTTCGGTTCCAAATGGTACCTTGGAATCGAACCCGATACAATCCAATACATTTTAATACTGCCGGTGTTGGCACTGGCATCGTGACTGCCGGGTCCGTGTCGCTGATTGGGTGGGTGCAGCTCCTGCACCCGCCCAATTAGCCCGCCGTACATGTACGGCGCTGGTCCTTAAGTGACGTCCACCAGCGACGTACATGAAGGTGTTAACTGTAACATAATTATCTAGATGGAGACTACCAAAGATAACATCTAAAAGATCACCAGACAGTACATACACTGGAATAACTGCACTTCAAAAAATAGTGATGTTTAACACAGCGCCATCTACTTAACATAGTTCCTCCAGCATTAAGCTGCAGCTGTTGCTGTATTCGAACAATGTGCCCTATGATTCCTTGCACAACTTTTGCTGGCAAATTATTAGGTAACTTCTATCTATAAACGGATGTACAGTAATTAAGCTGTGAGGGCTGTGATTGAGACTAAGGTCCCCAATTGCGGTCCCCAATGCATGGGCAACATCCGTGCAGCGGGCCGAACCCATTCAACTTCAATGGGTCCGTGGTCTGTCCGCACCACCAAAAAATATGACATGTCATTTTTTTTGCGGTGCGGAACAGAAAGAAACACCACGGAAGCACTCCGGAGTGCTTCTGGTGTTCCGTGACTCCGTTCCGCATCTCCAAAATTGCAGACCCATGTGCATGAGGCCTAAGGTGAATATAATACCCCCAGTTTTCTGGCATCAATAAGTAGTACATTTTGGCACACACCAGACTTGTATGATTATTTTGCAAACTTTGCACCTTGCTTGGCACAATTAGGTGGTGTGGGGCACAGAGTGGGCAGTGCAGGACTGGATATACCGTTGTTGACAGTAAGGCTAACCTCCGGCAATCCAGCTATGGCGAAACTACAACTCCCAGCATGCGCCATTCATTTCTATGGAGTTATGAGAACTGCCAAGCAAGTGTACATCTTGGGAGTTATAGTTTTACCACAGATAGAGGGCCGGAGGTTAGCCATTACAGACCTAGCATATTTTTATCTGCAACAGGAAAGGGAACTTGTGTACTTTTCAATTCTGGAGCACAGACCTGCAAAGACAGATAAGGCTATTTTCAAATATGCGGTACAGGCTTCCAGCAGGCTGTTCTGGCACAGATTGCCAGGAATCTGCTCGTCAAAAACTGCTTCATGCAGTGTTTTTTTCCAGCCGAATCCCAGCATATTTGCTGGGTAGCCGCCAGATCTCCACCAGACCCCATTATAGTTAATGAGGCCGGCGGGCATTCCGATACCGTCCGCCAATGCCCAATCCAGAGAGCTTCGGCAGGCACATATATGAAACTAGCCTAAGACTGGAGAGTAAGGGTATGGCAACACAGTCAGGTTTCTGCATGCAAAAGCTAGAAGTCTTATCTGTACTTTATACTTTCTCTCCTTTTATGATCCACTTCTGATTTCGGTTTCTAAAACTGCAGAAACCTGTGTGGTTGTATCCTCAAGCTCTGGTTTTACACTTTGTCCCCCTTTGGCATTTGTTATATAATGACAGCTTTGCTTTATATTTGTCTTGTAGGAACATTAAAGGTTTGTGAAGTATGTGATCTTTGACACTGTTGATATTTTTAACGTTCTTGGTGATATGTCATAAGGAAATATCTTGTTTACTGATTTCTGTCTGAGGTTTAGTGGTTACTGGAATACTAGTATATAGAAAGGAAATGGAAAGACTGAGAGGAAAAAATATTTCAGTGTATCACCCAGTGGTACTTGGAGCTTCATTGTTAGATATATAATAGGGGCTATTTCTGAAAGTGGAAAAAGGGTGAGAGATGTTATATTTATGTCTGGTTATAACTGACAGACAATTTTGGAACAAAAGTTCTTGTTTTCAGTCTTGTCGGGCATCTGATAAAAACAAGATGTACAAACTTTAATAGTATATGTTTTAGGGTGCATTAACAAATACAATGCTGTCTGCATTTTGGCCATTGCAATACTTTTCCTGTAAATGTTACATTACTATGCAAAAGTAGCAAAACATAAAAAAGCAAATACACGTTGTATCACCATAATCTTACCAGCCAATAGAACAAAGGTAATATTTTATTTGTGCCTCTTGGTCAAAGGCATAAAATGGCAGAACTGCATTTTTTTTTACATTTCCTCCAAAACAGGTCTACATTAGCCATGAGGTGACAGGAGCATCTCACCTCAGGTGTTGGCCAACCTGTCTCTAAGGGCTTATGCACACGAACATATTTTCTTTCCGTGTCTGTGTGCATTCCTTTTCCACATGAACGTATTTCCGTTCTGCAAAAAAATAGAAAATGTCCTATTATTGTCCGTATTACGCACAAGGATAGTAATGTTCTAAGAAGGGACAGCTCTTCCAGTCCACAAAATATGGAATGCACACGGATGTCATCCGTATTTTTTGCAGATCTGTTTTTTGAGGGCCGCAAAAAGGGGCATTATCCATATTGGCACTATACACAGTAAAGGGGATTATAATACAGACTGGAGCACTACAGAGGATATTATAACTGCAAGGGGCACTGCAGCGGGACTATATAAATACTGGGGCTACTACAGGAGGCATTAAAAATACTCGGGCCACTATAGAGTTGATTATAACTACAGGGGGCCTATATGGGGCTTTATTACTATTGTGGTTCTATAGGTGCGCTTTATACTATAGGGGAACTTTGCATGGCACTGTTATTTCTGCAGTATAGTTTTTGGAAGCATTGGAAAGCACAGCGGGCACAGTATTGGGGGTAGCAGCAGGATAACAATGTTGGGTCACCAGGAGGGGGAGGAAGATAAAAAAGTGAAGACTAAGATGTCTGTGTGCCAAACTCTGCAAAGATGAGATGATGTTGAAAGAAGTTGTCAAGGCGGTCTGATATTTGAATAGAGAATATGAGGAAAGAGATCGTCTACATCGGAGGAGATATCACGACAAGTAATAGGCATGTGGTGCTGTATTGTCCTGTATGTTTTCTAGCACTATACTTAATGTCATCCATAAATTTATTTAGTAGTAAAGCTGGGGGCAGGTGTTGGATTAAGACTGACAGAGTGGGCGGGGGCCATTTTAACTTTCATCTCAGGCATCGGAAAGGCTAGGTGTACCCCCGCTACTACCCCTACACAGCCACAGTTTTTTCCGATGCTAGTGTGTGTGTGTGTGTGTGTGCATAAACACAGTAGTACATCTGCTCTTGATAAGGAATAATTTTGGACCTCTTGTTCAGAACAAGTCACAATGTTTTCCAAGACCACCATGTGTATATAAACATAGGCAAGCATCAGTCCCTAATAAGGGACTCATTTTGGAAGGCATAACAAATCTTACAGCACAGTGGGGGAGATATACCGTATTTTTCGCTTTATAAGACGCACTTTTTCCCCCCCAAAAGTGGGGGGAAAATGACTGTGCCTCTTATAAAGCGAATACTTCGCTGGCCGCTATGCTGCACAGCGCGGCCAGCGAAGTATCAGTGTGAAGGGAGGAGGCAGGGACACTTATGGCGGGGCCCGGTGCAGTGACCCTACTCTAATACACCGGGCCCCGCAACTGTTAAACATTCAATTTGATCTCTATATCTAATTGTAGACGCACTGTACGGTACTTACTGTAGTACCGGAGGTATAACATTAAGACGGCGCAGCGCCTGCCGCAGCTCCCTCCTCATGCGCCGCCTGCCCCAGCTCCCTCTGTCATGCGGCGCCTGCCCCAGCTCACTCTGTCATGAGCCACCTGCATGTTCATTCATAAAGTGAGATAAGCAGGCAGGCGGCGCATGAGGAGGGAGCTGGGGCAGGCGGCGCATGACCGAGGGAGCTGTGGCAGGCGGCACATCAGGAGGGAGCTGCGACAGGCGGCGCATGACCGAGGGAGATGCCGGTCTGCGCCGTCTTAATGTTATACTTCCGGTACTACAGTAAGTACCGTACAGCGTGTATACAATTAGATATAGAGATCAGATTGAATGTTTAACAGTTGCGGGGCCCGGTGTATTAGAGTAGAGTCACTGCACCGGGCCCCGCCATGAGTGTCCTCGCCTCCTCCCTCCACACTGATCCATCTGATGGGGGATCTGTAGATGACACTTATGGGGATCTGTGGATGACATAAGTGTCATCCACAGAGCCCCATAAGTGTCATCCACAGATCTTCCATCAGTGTAATGCACAGATCGCCCCTCAGTGTCATCCACAGAGCCCCATAAGTGTCATCCACAGATCCCCCCTCAGTGTCATTCACAGATCCCCCCTCAGTGTCATTCACAGATCCCCCCTCAGTGTCATCCACAGAGCCCCCCTCAGTGTCATCCACAGAGCCCCATAAGTGTCATCCACAGATCCCCCCTCAGTGTCATTCACAGATCCCCTCATCAGTGTCATCCACAGATCCCCCATAACAGTGTGTCATCGACAGATCCCCCATAACAGTGCGTCATCGACAGATCCCCCATAACAGTGCGTCATCGACAGATCCCCCCATAACAGTGCGTCATCGACAGATCCCCCCATAACAGTGCGTCATCGACAGATCCCCCCATAACAGTGCGTCATCCACAGATCCCCATAACAGTGTGTCATCCACAGACCACCATTAGTTGAAAACCTACCAAAAGCACACCTTTTGGTTCAAAATATTTTTTTCTTATTTTCCTCCTCAAAAACCTAGGTGCGTCTTATCATCAGGTGCGTCTTATAAAGCGAAAAATACGGTATCAAACTGGTGTAAAGTAAAACTGGTTTAGTTCCCAATGGAAACCAATCAGATTCCACTGTTCATTTTCCAAAGGAGCTGTGAAAAATGAAAGGTGGGATCTGATTGGTTGCTATGGGCATATTGATAAATTTCCCCCCTATGCTGTTTGCTAATACCATCAACCATTTATTTACCTATAGATATATAAATTAGTGTCATTGTAACATTATTTACTATTGCTGCCTTTGCATCAGTTAAAACTGGACCTGACACAAATATAAAGAAGTTTGCTCATCTCTAACAGAGATGCAAAGGCAAAAGAAGTGGAATATACAGGTTAAAAAGTACTAGAAAACTCACTATACCCAGAGACATATCAAGTACACAGAAATGCATGTGCAAAAACTGGCAAAATGCAGTTGCAGAGCAGGATTTAAATAGAGCACAAATCTCACTGATTGGCTCTCAAGCCAAGACCCTTCTGTTTCTCTGCTCCAGAACAGGTGTTGTCAAGCTACACCCTTTTCTACCTGTTTGTTCTGGATCAGAGACTGTTAGGCTCCATTCATACGTCCGTATCGTGTTTTGCGGATCCACAGATCCTGCAATGTGCGTTCCTCATTTTGCGGACCGCACATCGCCGGCTCTAATAGAATATGCAGAAGAGGCAATTGCGGACAAGAATAGGACATGTTCTATTTTTTTTCAGGAACGGAAATGCGGACCCGGAAGTGCGGCCCCATAGAAATGAATAGGTCCGCAATTCCGTTCGGAAAAATGCGGAACGAAATTGCGGACGTGTGAATGGGGCCTTACAGGGGTAGTTTTCCAGCAGATGTGATTGGAAAATCAACACTAAGCAAATCTAAACATGACATATAGCTATCCCAAGATAAAAATAAAAAGATAAAACTAAAAAAGGAAATACAGTATAAGGGTATAGTTGATGGTCTAAGTGGCTTTCGTCTAAGTTTACATCTTGTGCAAAAATTTAGTACAACCATTGCAAAATGTGGCCCCTTCATGCAATACAAGTCACAGTGCAGACTTGTGGTTACAGCAGTCATTTGACAGGTAACAGTGGTTTCATTTGCAATCAGCCATGGTATGCCTTTCATCATGCTACACATCATGCTACACAGAGTTTCTCACATAGGCTTGCTTACAGGTGGCACGCTGGATGGTTTTGGTGACAGGTCTGACTACAGGGCATTGACTCTTATCAGGCTGCATGACTAGATGATGTATTTCTATCCCTTAGCCCTGGCCTCATCTTTATTGCAATACTTATCTGCTCTGTGGCTGTATCTTTCCTTGAGGTGTTGTCCTTTATGACTTGTACCGATATTTGCTATCTACCTACACATAGAAATTTTGCAAGCCTACTTTTCCGCCTGCCATTTTTTCCCACAGCAATACCAAAATTAGCCACAAGGGAGCATATTAGCCTAAATTTTGTTTACAACAGACACATTTACAATGCAGTAATATTATGTCGTGGGCAGGAAAGCAATTTATTATTTTCCACGCCAGTTTTTGGGCATTTAAATATCTTAAATCTACACCAGGAGGGGAGATGGTGTAGATTTAAAAGCTTTGCACGCCAATTTTTTTTTATTATTGCATTGTACTCATTTTGAACTAAAAAAAACAACATTTTTTTCACTTGGTCTTTATTACTACTATGCAGCCTTCAATTTATCTAGTAGCAGGATTTGAACTTTCTCTCTATTCCGTCAGAGAGCTTAACTGGCTCCTTATCCTTGTCAGTTATTTGACCAGTTGCAATATCCAATAGAGTATTTCTCACTGCAGCTCAACTGCAATGTCCATTACATCCTGCCCAAGATATATCACTCCCCTCATATGCCATTTTAGACTACCTTAGACATTTCCCACTGATATTCAGCTGTAGGGTGTGCTAATTTATTTTACACTACTGCATAAATATCAGTAGAAGAGTTCAGGCACTACAATATTGGGACAAACAAGTGCCGTTGCTGAGTGTTTTGCAATTGTGCTTTAGAATGGGCTCTTATCACTCCACTAGGGGAATAGCTTTAATCTCCCAGGATCCCATGTAAAAGCTAGATGTGAAAACTTCACTTACAGAGGACCTCTCCAGTCTGTTTTACTAAATAGTAATCTGGAGCATTTTTTCATTCATCTTGTAAAGTAAGGATGAGCAAACAGAGAAAGACTAGTTTCCCACTAATATACTGTTTATGCATTGTCTAAGGGGTACTCTTTCTCATTCTGGAGAACCCATGGTACGCCATAGACACAGTATTGTAGGCCAGGTGATGGCCCAAAGGAATGAAAAGAACACAATAGCAATATGAGTGCTGCATTATTTGCATGCAGCAGGTTAGCAGAGATGCTTTTTTTCCTTTTAGACATGCATAAGTAGCAAAGCTAGAACAATAGCTAATCCAGCTTCATATCTGCAAGTAGCTCCTTCAGGACAAAATCCCTTTTATCATAATAATAAAAAAATAAATAAAAATAAGATGAGAACAACATTTCTAGTTGCAAGGCCTTAGGGGGAACCTCTGGGTAGGTACTATTTGTATTATGGAGACCAGTTGTTATATGTGATGCCTATTGTGGGCAAAAAATAGGTGGGTAAAATATAAGCAAATTATCATGTCTAACATCTGCCGGCATCAGATAGGTATAGGAAACCTAACTTGAATATCTTTCCCAGAAACCAAGAGGGGCATCGCCTGGCCTACAATACTGTGCACACGTACTCGGGATCCTAGGGGCATCGCCTGGCCTACAATACTGTGCACACGTACTCGGGATCCTAGGGGCATCGCCTGGCCTAGAATACTGCGCACGCATACTTGGCTTACTAGGGGCATCTCTCTCTCTCCAGACAACTTAAAATGGCTCATGAATCGATACATGACAGCCCATGTATCACTCAAAAAAGGATGTAATAGAATAAACAAATGTAAAAAAAAAAGTTATTGCTTTTGAAATCGCACAGTTGATGTGTCCCCCAATATATTGTCCTGGTTATGAACAGCATATTAAATGAACATGTTGGAAGCATTACTATGAAAAACTCCACAAAACATAGTATACTTTATATAAAGAATACACTGGACTCATTGATGAGGACTAATAAATGGACATATAAGACCATAACAGGACCATAATAAGGTTGGTGGGGCATTATCCCAACTCTGAGAACCAGACCCAACTTGAGATCCTATCTCAACCACATATAAGAGAGTTGACCCTGCATGCACGTGGCCCCCCAGTGAAGGATTTATGGAGACTCTGTCAGACTTCACGTTTGAGCTACACCTCTTCTATTCTGGATGGGAACACCAATGGCAGTGGTCAGGGGGATTTAAAAGGTTGATGAGACCATCCCCGGTAAGCAAAAAAAAAAAAAAAACATACAGTTATCCTTATGATGATACAAAGCTCTTTATGATACTGCTCTGGGGAAGTAGGATAGTACTGCTAGGCTCTTTTGACTCATGTGCCCCCAAATAGCTGTGAGCTATTGGTGTACTATGAGGAAGGCTTGGGTGAGCTATTCACTATCAATTGGAGAAAAGCAATAACTTTGTATCTTTGAAGCTTGCAGTCACAAAAAATTATCAATTCAGTTATTAGAAACAGAGAAATGCTCACTTTGCAGTGGCTAATTTATGCTGGCTTCCCATAGGTGCATTAAAAGTGAGTATATGCTTAATTAAATTGAACTTCAATGTTATTTTTTTAAAATAAACATGCAGGAAAGAAATTGTAATACTTAAAAAAACTCCTAATAGTCAGACAGTCCGAGATAGTGTACATTGCTATAACTGATGGACCAAGTCATCATAGTGTGATTATGAAGACACATTTTCAACGTTTTCCAAATTAAGGTCAAAGATAGGATATGCAGTAAATGCTAAATGTAATTATGTGTTTACTGCTCACCATGTGGTTCCCATCTTCAAAAATGTGATTTATAATATAGCTACTGTATTACTGAGTAAATGTGAAAAAAGGGATTGTGCTACACATTGTACTGTGCAATCTAAAACTTGGATGCCCCCAAGTGGTGTTTGGAAAAACGGCAGGTTTAAATTAAAATGCTATTAAGGGCTCATGCACACGACTGTGATCGCAGTTCGGTACAAGCCGCAATCACATATGAACTGACTGCATCATAAAACACTATGATACAGTCAGTTCAGTTCAGGAAAGATACGGTCCGCCCAGGAGATCTGGCAGACACACGGAACGTGTTTCCCGGGCCAATAAAGCATGAGCCCAAATATTGTAAAAATGTATACTGTTGAATATGGTTAGGCTGTTGTTTTTCTTACTTTAATTATATTGATGGTAATAATAATAGTATGCACCAGATATGGCATGAAGATTTGCATCAGGATAATTTAGCGCTATGAATACAAAACTGAAATCTCAAAATGGTGGCTCACTTTCACTAAACATGGGCCGAGAATGAAATACCAAGTGCATTGACCAGTCTCTCAGTACCCCAGATACTAAAAACAAATAACCAGTAGAATAATAAGGTCTGTACGCTAGGTAATTTAAAGATTAAAAATGTAGGAGGACATTTATTAACAGATATACCTCATAACAGTGGTGCATTTAAGTCGCAAATGTTGTTGCACTATATTTTGTGGCAAAATATGACACTATTCAATGCTCGCGCCACTTTTCCAAAGTGGCGAGAAAAGAGGGCATGTCGTGGGCAGGAAAGCAATTTATTATTTTCCACGCCAGTTTTTGGGCATTTAAATATCTTAAATCTACACCAGGAGGGGAGATGGTGTAGATTTAAAAGCTTTGCACGCCAATTTTTTTTTATTATTGCATTGTACTCATTTTGAACTAAAAAAAACAACATTTTTTTCACTTGGTCTTTATTACTACTATGCAGCCTTCAATTTATCTAGTAGCAGGATTTGAACTTTCTCTCTATTCCGTCAGAGAGCTTAACTGGCTCCTTATCCTTGTCAGTTATTTGACCAGTTATTTCCATAAGTTATTGTGAGCTAAAACCAGGTGCGGGTCAAAAACACAAAACAGTTGCAGATCTTTTCATTATACCTTATGTCTGTGTAGCCTCCACTCCTGGTTTTGGCTCACAAAAACTGATGGAAATAACTGATCAAATAACTGACGTATGAACTGGGCCTTAAATAACTGTTTATGACCTCTTAGTAAATTACAGGTAAGGGTTATTAGATGACCAGCACAAAGTGAAAGTAAAAAGTACCATTCGCAGAGCTAGAAAAACAGTAAACCCTTTGTGACAGAACGCCTCAATATTTTAATAAAGACCAATTGAAAAAATTATTTAAGCCCAAAATGATTTAAATGCAATTAAAAAAATTGTCCCCGAAGGTGTACATAGCTTTTAAGTCTATTGAACGGCCTGCTGGATGAAGCATCAAAAGTATGTAGAGGCCTGTGCCTTCCTCCACCAGCTAAAAGGGAATATAATAGCATTCTTAATACAGAATGCTTACTAAAATGTGGCTTTCGGGGTTAAAAATATATAAAAAATTAACTCACCTCATCCTGTTGTTCGCGCAGCCGGCATCATCTTCTTTCTTCTTTCAGGACCTGCCAAAGGACCTTTGATGACGTAATTGCTCTCAGATTATATCATCAAAGGTCCCTTGGCAGGTCCTGAAAGAAGAAGAAAGAAGAAGATGCCAGCTGCGTGAACAATAAGATGAGGTGAGTTAATTATTATTTTTTTTTTAACTTCTAAAGTCACATTTTAATAAGCATTCTGTATTAAGAATGCTATTATATTCCCTTATAACAAGAAGTCTGGGTTCGGGTCTGGGTACCACAGTCAGTTTTTTATCACGAAACATGCTCATCTGCAAGGGGCCTTATAACCCAAATGTGTTCACTTATGGCAGAGGTAGTAAGCGTAAATTCTGCTGCCTAAAGCTGGCATCTCCAGTCTACTCCCTGGCCAAAGAAGGGTTTCATGCTGAGGAAAGGCCTGAGCTAGCTGTTCCTCTCTTTCTCAGAAGGCTGGTACCCTGGACAAAGGCTGGTGACCCAGGGTCTATAGCAGAGTATCCTCTTCTCAACGTCTTTTTCTGGTCACTCAGTAGTCTGGCAGAGTCTCTTCTTCTAAGCCCTGATGCCTAACCGCAGAACACTTGGGGCTCTGACTGCTCTCCTTATATACAGTTACTAGCTGAACTAGAACCTTCTAGTGGGAGGAGTGGAATGGAGAAACACAACCCAAACAAATACAATGTTACAAACCTGGTCTCTTATAGACTTGCATTAGACCTTCAATAATATTCAATGACAAAGCAGTTTTTCCAGACAAGATCAAGTCATAATAAGATAGCTAAACCAGACATCTACCGGTATGTCTGGTTTGGGTGGAAAACAAGTCTGACTCTTCCCTCTGAAACATACGTGGCTTTAAACCTTATCATTACTGTGGAAAATTACTAGCTTGTCATTATTAGTATTAAAATACCAAAAGTCTCTCAGTATTCATTAACCCTTTCCACAGTGCTGTGCAAACACAGTGCAGATAACCAGGATATATAGCATATCAAACATATAAAATGCAGTTAAACAGTATTAAACAGTATAAGTCAGTGGAATTTAACCCTATATAAAATAAAGTGAGGAGTTGAAGACTTTGCATAGGGGAAACGGGCAAATGTCCACAAATTGTCAGACCTCAAAGTATCTCTGCTCCAAGGCACTACATATTTTGTTTGTGTGGAGCTCAAATAGCCCATATACAGTGCTGCCCATAATTATTCATACCCCTGGAAAATTTGGACTTAAAATTACTTTTATTCAACCAGCAAGTAATTTTTTGACGGGAAATGACATAGGTGTCTCCCAAAAGATAATAAGACGATGTACAAGAGGCATTATTGTGGGGGGGGGGGGGGGGGAACATTTCTCAGCTTTTATTTACATTTGAGCAAAAAGTGTCCAGTTCAAAATTATTCATACCCTTCTCAATAATCAATAGAAAAGCCTTTATTGGCTATTACAGCAATCAAACACTTCCTATAATTGCAGACCAGCTTTTTGTCTGCACCGGTATTTTTGTCCCTTCATCTTTAGCAATGAGCTCCAAATATTTCAGGTTGGAGGGTCTTCTTGCCATGACCCTGATCTTTAGCTCCCTCCACAGATCCTCAATTGGATTCAAGTCTAGACTTTGGCTGGGCCACTCCAAAACATTATTGTTGTTGTCTGCTAACCATTTCTTCATCACTTTTGCTGTGTGTTTTGGGTCATTGTCCTTCTGAAATGTCCACTGGTGCCCAAGGCCAAGTTTCTCTGCAGACTGCCTGATGTTGTCGTTGAGAATCCTCATATATTGCTCTTTTTTCATGGTGCCGTTTACTGTGATTAGCTTCCCTGGTCCATTGGCTGAAAAACACCCCCAAAGCATTAGGTTCCCACCACCATGTTTGACAGGGGGGATGGTGTTCTTTGGGTTGAAGGCTTCTCCTTTTTTACGCCAAATGAAGGAAACATCATTGTGACCAAACTATTAAATTTTTGTTTCGTATGACCATAACACAGAAGATCAGAAGTCTTCTTCTTTGTCCAGATGAGCTTTTGCAAAGGCCAAGCAAGCTTTTGTGTGCCTTATCTGGAGAAGTGGCGTTCTCCTTGGTCTGCATTGTGCAGTGTCCGTTGGATTGTCTGCCTTGAGACATTGCCACCAGCAGAGCCCAGATTCACCAAGATGGCCTTGGTGGTGATCCTTGGATTCTTTTTCACCTCTCTAACTATCCTCCTGGCCAGCACAGGTGTCACTTTTGGCTTCCGACCAAATCCTCTGAGATTTTCCTTAGTGCGGAACATCTTGTATTTTTTGCTCAAATGTAAATAAAAGCTGAGAATTTCTTTTTTTACACAATAATGCCTCTTGTACATCGTCTTATTATCTTTTGGGAGACACCTATGTCATTTCCTGTCAGAAAATTACTTGCTGGTTTAATAAAGTAACTTTAAGTCAAAATTTTCCAGGGGTATGAATAATTATGGGCAGCACTGTATGTGCACTACTTGCTAAAAGAATTACAGTTATATATAGCACTGCCTGGGGAGAACTAACTTTTTGCTTTGTGAGAACTCGCTCTGGTCGACAGGATTAGCAGACGCAGTATAGAGGCAACAACAAGTTCTTTGGGTCAAACAGTTTAGTGTTTTATTCACACTTTAGGTAAGTGACAAAACAAGCAGTCATATTCAAACAAAAAGTCACCTTGTGGTGTTAATGGTAATTCACACCATGCGGCAATTCAGCCTCAGAGTCCTTGCTGATAGCAGCACCGACCTGTTTTCATGCCAAACAGGTAGCAAGCCTTCATCCAGACACAAGGCTCCCAGATCCCAACACAGAGACATGGCTTCTGAGCCCAGCTGCCTATTTAACCCCTTAGGGACACAGCCTTTTTACACCTTAGGACCAGGCCATTTTTTGCAAATCTGACCAGTGTCACTTTAAGTGCTGATAACTTTAAAACGCTTTGACTTATCCAGGCCGTTCTGAGATTGTTTTTTCGTCACATATTGTACTTCATGACACTGGTAAAATGAAGTCAAAAAAATTATTTTTTTTGCACAAAATAATACCTAATTTACCAAAAAATTTCAAAAATTTGCAAATTTCAAAGTTTCAGTTTCTCTACTACTGTAATACATAGTAATACCCCCAAAAATTGTGATTATTTTACATTCCCCATATGTCTACTTCATGTTTGTAGCATTTTGGGAATGATATTTTATTTTTGGGGGATGGGGGATGTTACAAGGCTTAGAAGTTTAGAAGCAAATTTTGAAAATTTTCTGAAATCTTCAAAATCCCACTTTTTATGGACCAGTTCAGGTTTGAAGTCATATTGTGAGGCTTAGATAATAGAAACCTCCCAAAAATGACCCCATCTAAGAAACTACACCCCTCAAGGTATTCAAAACTGATTTTACATACGTCGTTAACCCTTTAGGTGTTGCACAAGAGTTATTGGCAAATGGGGATGAAATTTGAGAATTTCATTTTTCTGTCTAATTTTCCATTTTAACCCATTTTTTCCACTAACAAAGCAAGGGTTAACAGCCAAACAAGACTGTATCTTTATTGCCCTGACTCTTCCGTTTACAGAAACACCCAATATGTGGCCGTAAACTACTGTACGGCCACACAGCGGGGCGTAGAGTAAAAGGTGCGCCGTTTGGTTTTTGGAAGGCTGATTTTTATGGACTGGTTTATTTACACCATGTCCCATTTGAAGCCCCCTGATGCACCCCTAGAGTAGAAACTCCCTAAAAGTGACCCCATCTAAGAAACTACACCCCTCAAGGTATTCAAAACTGATTTTACACACGTCGTTAACCCTTTAGGTGTTGCACAAGAGTTATTGGCAAATGGGGATGAAATTTGAAAATTTCATTTTTTTGCCTTATTTTCCATTTTAACCCATTTTTTCCACTAACAAAGCAAGGGTTAACAGCCAAAAAAGACTGTATCTTTATTGCCCTGACTCTGCCGTTTACAGAAACACCCCATATGTGGCTGTAAACTACTGTACGGCCACACAGCGGGGCGTAGAGTGAAAGGTGCGCCGTTTGGTTTTTGGAAGCCAGATTTTGCTGGACTGTTTTTTTGACACCATGTCCCATTTGAAGCCCCCTGATGCACCCCTAGAGTAGAAACTCCATAAAAGTGACCCCATCTAAGAAACTACACCCCTCAAGGTATTCAAAACTGATTTTACATACATTTTTAACCCTTTAGGTGTTGCACAAGATTTAATGGAAAATAGAGATACAATTTCCAAATTTCACTTTTTTGGCAGATTTTCCATTTTAATATTTTTTTTCCAGTTACAAAGAAAGGGTTAACAGCCAAACAAAACTCATTATTCATGGCCCTAATTCTGTAGTTTACAGAAACACCCCATATGTGGTCGTAAACTGCTGTACACGGCAGGGCGCAGAAGGAAAGGAATGCCATACGGTTTTTGGAAGGCTGGATTTTGCTGGACTGTTTTTTTTGACACCATGTCCCATTTGAAGCCCCCCTGATGCACCCCTAGAGTAGAAACTCCAAAAAAGTGACCCCATTTTAGAAACTACGGGATAGGGTGGCAGTTTTGTTGGTACTAGTTTAGGGTACATATGATTTTTGGTTGCTCTATATTACACTTTTTGTGCGGCAAGGTAACAAGAAATACCTTTTTGGCACAGTTTTTTTTTTTTGTTATTTACAACATTCATCTGACAGGTTAGATCATGTGGTAATTTTATAGAGCAGGTTGTCACGGACGCGGCGATACATAATATGTATACAATTTTTTTTATTTATGTAAGTTTTACACAATGATTTCATTTTTAAAACAAAAAAAGTTTTAGTCTAAGAGCCATAGTTGTTTCAATTTTTGGGCGATTATCTTGAGTAGGGTCTCATTTTTTGCGGGATGAGATGACGGTTTGATTGGCACTATTTTGGGGTGCATATGATCTTTTGATCGCTTGCTATTGCACTTTTTGTGATGTAAGATGACCAAAAATTGCATTTTTTACACCGTTTTTATTTTTATTTTTTTACGGTGGTCACCTGAGGGGTTAGGTCATGTGATATTTTTATAGAGCCAGTCCATACAGACGCGGCAATACCTAATATGTATACTTTTTTTAATTTATGTAAGTTTTACACAATGATTTCATTTTTGAAACAAAAAAAAATGATGTTTTAGTGTTTTCATAGTCTAAGAGCCATAGTTTTTTTAGTTTTTGGGCGATTATCTTAAGTAGGGTCTCATTTTTTGCGGGATGAGATGACGGTTTGATTGTTACAATTTTGGCGTACATGCGACTTTTTTGATCACTTTTATCACCTTTTTTGGGGAAGTAAGGTGGGCAAAATTTCTATTTCATCATAGTTTTTAATTTTTAATTTTTATGGCGTTCACCGTTCGGGTAAAGTAACATGACCGTTTTATAGATCAGGTCGTTACGGACGCGGCGATACCAAACATGTGTAGGGAATTTAATTTTTTTCATTTTTAATCAGTGATAAATGTGTTTTTTAATTTTTACTTTTTTTTCACTTTTTTAACTTTTTTTTTTACCCAGACCCACTTGGTTCTTGAAGATCCAGTGGGTCTGATGTCTGCATAATACAGTACTGTACTCTATATAGGGTACTGCACTGTATTTTACTTACACTGAACAGATCTATGCTTTCAGCACAGATCTGTTCAGCACCATGGACAGCAGGACGCCTGAGCAGGCGTCCTGTTGCCATGGGAACCTTCCCCGTCTGCCACAACTTCGCAGACGGGGAAGGGTGAGGACTGGGGTGTCAGGGGGCTGTCTGGGGGCTCTCTCCCTCTCCCATCGGGGGGCTGCAAAGGCACAGCAGCCCCCCGATCGGAGAGGGAGGGAGCTCCCTGCGCTGTTAACCTTTTCCATACAGCGGTCCGTACGGACCGCTGTATGGAAAGGGTTAAACGGCTGACATCGCATCAACGATGTCAGCCGTTTATACCAGGGTGCCAGCAATGTGCTGGCACCCTGGTATACCCACTGTACACCAACGATTACGCAATGGGAGGCGGGCGGGGGATCGCGATCCCGCCTGCCGCACCGCCCGCCTCCCGCACCGCCCGCACCGCCCGCAACCCTCCCCCTGCACCTCCCGCCCACTAAATATCATTCAGGGGTGCAGGGGGAGGAAGAACATATATATTCTGGGCATTGTAAAGTTTCTGATCCCCGCGGTCAGGGACCGCGGGGATCAGAAACGGCAAAAAGCGCATCAAACCGCAGGTCTGAATTGACCTGCGGTTTGTTGCGATCGCCGACATGGGGGGGTCACGGAACCCCCCCGCGCATTTAGCCTAGGTGCCTGCTCAATGATTTGTGCAGGCACCTTGTTCCGATCACTGCCAGCCGGGCGGCAGTGATCGGAACAACACATGACGTACCGGTACGTCATGTGTCCTTAAGTACCAGGGCATCATGACGTACCGGTACGTCATGTGTCCTGAAGAGGTTAAGGACAGCCAGGTGCTGCCAAAACCCGGATCTGCATTTAAAATTTGGTCCAGTATTTGACCTCACCTGGCTGTAAATCAGCCCAGCAGCACATGCTGGGAGGAAAATACCTGTTTTCCGAGACCAAACCTCTCACTGTGTCACAGATCGCAGACCTCAATCAACCTTGATAAAGCCCTGGTTGCTATATTTATGGGACTCAATAAAGCTCCAACAATCATATTTAGCAAGGCTGGATCTTAACAAGGTTCCAAGTAGAGCTTCAACATGCAACAAGAAGAAATGGGAGTGAGACAAAACTTTTTTTGAGCATTCAATTTAAAAAAACAACGAATAAACTGAAACAGGCAGTTTTTCAGCTGATCAAAAGTTAATGAGGAATGTTCTCTGCAACATCTGGACATAGCCAGCGGCCGTTTGACGCCCCTGCACTTCCTGAAGCTCCATTGTTCCACTGAAGGAAAAAGCACCCCAGTCCATTATGGCGCCCCCTCCACTGTGGCGCGTAGAAAACATATCAGGTGGGATCTGCTTGTCATGCCAGTAACGTTGGAAACCATCAAGGTAAAAAATCTTATCATCAGAAAATAAAACTTTCTTTCACCTTTGAATGTCTCATGTTTGGTGCTCTCTTGCAAAGTCCAAACGAGCAGTTCTGTGGCGTTCAAGGAGACGAGGTCTTTGAAGACGTTTTTTGTTTTTGAAGCCCTTCAGTCTCAGATGTCGTCTGATGGTTATGGGGCTGCAGTCAGCACCAGTAAGGGCCTTAATTTGGGTCGAGGATCATCCAGTGTCTTGACGGAGAGCCAATTGGATCCTCTGGCTCAGTCCTGCTGAGATTAAATCATTAAATAATAGTTTGCATTACTTATCATGCCTCCATCGTCAGAGGCTCTTCTTCAGGACCAGGCTCTGCAACACACTGTCCTGACACCATCCAGTTTTAGATTATGATATAGTGTGGCAATTGCTTAACTTGAAAAGGTGTCTGAAATTAGGGTTTTTCAGTAATTTAGGTGCCTTGCCTCATGTCACGATTTTATTGTGAAGATCTGGTCTGAGTTCTGAATGTATATATGGAGTCTTGGGTCTGAATTTATTTTGGGGGTCTGAATTTGTGTTGTTATAAATGCTGGGGATAGCTCAAAAGCAAGGGGCCAAAGATGAGTCAGCATTGAATTCTGCATTGGAAGAAGTCATCATGGTGGTCTGAATCGGGCTGAGCTGTAATATCAAGCACAGCCGCTATACAATGTATGGCGCTGTGCTTGGTAAGCTGCAAGCAGGCCGCAGCGCTCCCTCTTAAAACAGCTGACCAGTGGAGGTGCAGGGAGTCAGACCCCTCTTGATCTCATATTGTTGACTTATCCTGAGGATAGATCATCAATATGTAGATCCTGGAGAACCCTTTTTTTTAAATCCTGCCCCCTTTTTTCTTTTTGCCATTTAATTTCACACAATTGTAACACTGCTATTACACTGCTAGAAATTCCTAATGCCTTATTAAGTCTTGAAAGGCTGGTACTGTATCATCCTGCTGTCTTCCTGTCACACGATAATAAGGTATATGTTCACTTCCTATAATGGATGATTAAATCTTTTAATAGTACAAGAAAAGCAGCCTGTCGTTGATACAGAGATAAAATGAGGTTGCGGAAGAAACATTTTGGGAATGGAAGCTGAAAAAATATATCTAATTAGCTTTAAAGAAGTTGTCTCACTTCAGCAAATGGCATTTATCATGTAAACAAATTTTATACAAGACACTTATGTATTGTGATTGTTCATATCGCCTCCTTTGCTGGTTTGATTCATATTTCTATTGCATTATACTTAGATATACTTTGTCTACAAGATAAATGCCATTAGCTGAAGTGGGACCACCCCTTTAAGTCTAAACATGTTGTTGCATGATGTGTGCCTGCAGCTTTATATTACCATTAAATTTCACATGCTCAGTAATTCATTGTAGCCACTTAATTTCACAGAGGTCATTATTTCACTGTCCATTATTGAACACCTGCTGTTTTTAAAACGGAAGTAGTGCTGTAAATGTTCCAATTAACGTCAATATATTATGATTAAGCATAAGCGAACAGATTTTATCAGATCGGAATTCATCCTAATTTTTTGTGATGAGAAAGATCAAACGATTTCTCGACAATATATATATATATATATATATATATATATATATATATGTGTTATCAGGGGAAGTGGTTTCTTTCTCAGTATGGAGAGCATCTAGTATGCATAGTATATGTGAGGAGACCATCCCACCCAGGATTACATTTATCTCAATAAGACATGCAAGCTCGCTCTCCTTCCAGAAAGACACATGAACCAGAATGTCTCACAAAAAAAATAGTCTTGCTTAGCTGATTGGCCTTGAGGAGTACTCTTTGTGGTGCTCTATCATTAGGGAGACCAATAAAAAATGAATGATGAGTATTGAATGCCAGGCAACTCTGCTCTTGCTTTCTGGGAAGAAAAGATGCAATTCACATATCTTAACTCTGCTGGTATTGGACAGGATCCTCTCTTTTCATTGTTGCCAGACAGGCCAATTTAGATGTGCTCATTCTTAATTCTAACAAGCTCAAATATTTTGCAATTAATTGTATACATATAAAGACACATCCACCTGTTCAAAACATGTGTAATTCAACTTTCTTTCTAAAATGGTTTTAAAAAGCTGAGTGCTTCAGAGCTATTGCACATTTTTCCAGTCATTGCTCAGCCTTTTAACCCCCTAACTGTTTTGCCCCAGTCCAGCCCCAGCAGTGGGAAAAGTAGCTAACTGGAGGGGGAGGGCTGCTATAGATGCTGCTATCTCCTGAATGGTAGCAGCTAAAAACATGCAACTAAACTTGTTTGAAAGCCGACCAAGCTATCAAACAATACCAGAATGACAGCAATATGTTCAGTACAGGGGAAGATATCACTGATGGAAATCGGGATGCTGTGAATGAAGCTAAAAGTGAAATTAAAAACAGGTTTTACCCGCAATTAATCCTGACTCAATTTCTAACAGTGACTTCTCCTCTTTTCCTTTGACTTTAGCTGATTTTTGTATGAAAGTCTGGAATGTCAGCTTTCAAACAAGGCCAGTTTCATGTTTCTAGCTGCTACCATTCAGGAGATAGCAGCATCTAAAGAAGCCATACCCCCTCCAGTTACCTATTTTCCCCACTGCCTGAGCTGGACTTGGGCAAAACTGTCAGCCTCACATCTGACACTACCTCCAACTTTCACGACAAAATTCTTTTATCAAAGCAAAGCATACAGAATCAGCTTTTCGAGTTGTGAAGCCTTGGGGGGACCTCTGGGTGGGGACTATTTCTATTATGAAGACCAGTTAGTATGTCTAACATCAGATGGCATAAAAAATAATTACCTATCTCTAGTATCTTTAACCTCCAGATAGGTCATCAGTATCTGATATCCAGGACCCGCATCGATCAGCTGTTTGAGAAGGCAGTAGTGCTTGCAGTTGCACGGCAGCCTTCTCTCAGCTCACCAATCACAGCATCATACATAGTACAGCAGCTGTGCTCGATATTGCAGCTTAGCCCCATTCACTTCAATGCAGCTGAGCTGTGCCTAGGCCATCTGAAGTTGAACCTGATGTCACATGACCTAGGCAAATCTGCAAGAAGGCTGTGGCGCTACTGTGACTGCCATTGCCTTCTCAAATGGCTGATTGGCAGAGATCCCAAGTGTCAGATACTCACCAATCAGATCTTGATGACCTATCGAGAGGAATATCTCAGAAAACCCCTTTAAGGACACCATGATGTAGCAAAAGCATGTTTTGGTAAAAAGCTGCTTATTTCGCTCGACGCATCTTAAGATATGTTGATGACATATCTATATTTGAACAGTCTCTATACAGGTGCGCGAGCAACCAGAACCTACACAAAACAACTATCTGTCTATAAGGTAAAACTGTGTTATGATAACAAAAGAAAAGAAAGACAATATGAGAAAAATATAAATAAAAGGGAAAGAAAGAAAATTGGAGGCTTAGCATTAAGGGGTTAGGGTGGCAGCTATGGCTACAATTTCTCACTTATTTGTGATTTAACAGAATTGATCTTTGGTGGTGAATCAAACATTTATAAAAATGTAGGTTAGAATTTAAAAAGAACCTGCTTAGCTGTCGCACTTATGCTGTCTACCAGTGGAGTGACCGGGAGATCACTGCAAAAGAGTTAAAGTCTTCTGGACTATTTCTAAGAAGTTAAATGTTTGGATTTGTTCTTAAATGACTCTTTTCTAGTCACTGTATATCTCGTTTGGTTATGTGTAGATAGTAGATAGTTAACATTGGCTGTACAAGCTAGGTTGAATCTGCCTCTACCCGTAACGTAGAGAGAGTGTGTCTAGTCATCAGAGCCAGAGGAAAACCCATGCATGTGTCAGCTCCCAGGAAGTATGCCAGGAGAGAAGCCTGGCCCAGGAAAGCTTCATCCCTGAGGCTGAAAGCTGCCAGAGATCAACTTAACTAAAAAAACTATCCTAGAGAGTAAGATTTCAGACATTTTTGATGGTGGAGAAGCACTTCAGAGGCCATGCCTGGAAAGACAACACGTGTTCTGCCTCCAGCAGAGAGAGATTCATTTTAGTTCGCGTCTATTTTAATTCTAATTCATTCTGCTGCAATTTCTGTATTCCTGTAGTTATTAGTTAGTTTACAGCACCATCAATTGTATTGAACCTTGTTTTCTTGTTAATAATGATAGGGGCAAGGCGAAATTGGCGCTTGCCCCTCATGGTGTCACTGAGACACGTTTTATGCTATGGCCATGTTTTTTCTCCCCCCCCCTTCTCTTTTCTCTCCTTGTTTTTTCTCCTCAGGTAAGCTGGCAACTGGACGGCAGGTGATTGGCCCAGGAGGGTTGCTGTCCGGTTGCTGGGCTTAGGCTATTTTTAGCCTGAAGCAAGGATTGGCCAGGAGGTGCTGTGGCGGGAAGGAAATCACTATTTAAGGTCGGTCACTCACCTGGTCCGGGCTGTTAGAATCTGCAAGCAAGAAGGAAGCATCCCCCGCCCGCCCTCCCAATTTTATGTTGCGGTCTTTGGAATATGGGGGGGGGTTAGTCGCCCAGTCTTTTGGTTGGACGGATATTAACTTAAGGGATTGTTAGTTATTTATTTAATTTAAAACTCAGTATGATTAATTTATTGTGGTAATATTTATTGGTTAACCCCCAGATTTTAATAAAGACCGCGGCCTTATTTATCCACAGTTGGTTGTCTGTCATTATTATAGGAATTAGTTATAAGGGGTTGTTAGTTGTCGATTGGGACACCAAGATTATTGCTTGTGGGAGGTGCTAGGCATTGTGGGTAGTGCAAGGCATTCTGGGAAGGAGAAGCCTCAGACTTCAGTCTACATACAGACTACTACAGGACATCAGCAGAGCTGTTCCATGCAGTTCTCCTTCTTAAACTCCACCATCTTTGTGCAAGTATATCCAGTGAGTGACATCCACCTTGTTTCAGGGACATTATGTTATGCAGAGATGTTTAGCTAGGTATAAGTGTCACTTGGCGAGTTATTTCTGTTAACTAGCCATGCAATCTATGAATAGGCAGCCATTAATCTGCTTTCTCTGTCAATATATTACTGTACATGCTATTCTATATGTTTTACTTACGCAAGCCATTTGTATTCTTGTAGTTTTACCAATTCACAAGCGTCAATGGAAAAGGAGAGTACTCCCACAAGCGTCACTGGAAAGAATTGCCGCAGAGAAAGAAGCAGCAGCCGCAATAGCCAAAGCAGAGTACCTGGAAGCCTTGGAGTTCCCCAAATATGAGAAACACAGCCAAGTAGTTCGGCCACAGATAGATGAACAAGATCCAGCACAGCGCGTCTCAGAATATGTCCATCAGCATCCCAAGACAGATGACAACTGTGATCTAGTATATCAGCCAGCTTATACAGAGTGCCAAAGATCCCACCTTGAACCACAGTACCTCAAGCAGGAAGGTGTGCGACAAGGCGATGCTGACCACAACTAATGCCTTTCAGAACATAAGCTACAACCTTTGCTTCGACTTAACGGGACACCCTTTGTGGCAGAACGGTATTATATAGACTTCCCTAAGCCAGAAACCCCTAAAACGTATGGTGATACACCACATGCACAGCATAATAACAACACAGAGGGTAGTATTGGCGCTAACCAGGCCTCCATGGACTTCGCTAAGTTCTTTGCTAAACGGGATCTGGTTACCAAAGGACTTATAAAGTTCACTGATTGCCCCGAGAACTACAGGGCATGCAGGGCCGTCTTTACCAAGGGGCAAAAGGGGCAGCTGCCCAGGGCCCAGTTGCTCCTGGGGGGCCCAAGACAGCTGCCTCTTAAGCCCTGCTAGCTACTGCCCCGGGTGTCAAGCTGGCACTGAGTCCAGGCATCACGATCGTACTGTGTTAAAGTTTTGATCTAGGACCTTAATGACATCATCACCATGTGACCATTAACCTAGCAATTACTGGTCACATGGCTATGCGGTCATCACAGGTCCTGTGGAGTGTTGCAGAAGTTAACTGTGGAGCTTTTTTGTGTGAAGATTACATCAGAAAAAGGTGACAGGGGCTGTTATGTTAATATACCTTAAACTACTGTATAGTGGGGTTCTGTATACTGTGTGGGGGCCTGTATACTGTGGGGGGCTGTATATTGTGTGGGGCTGTATATTGTGTGGGGCTGTATATTGTGTGGAGCTGTATACTCTGTGGGACTATACTGTGTTGGGGCTGTATACTCTGTGGTGGGCTGTATACTATGGGGTGGGCTGTATACTGTGGGGGGGGCTGTATAGTGTGTGGGGGGCCTGTATAGTGGGGGGGGGGCTATATAGTGTGGGGGGGCCTGTATAGTGTGGGGGGGCTGTATACTGGGGGGCCTGTATAGTGTGGGGGCTATACTGCTGTACTGTATACTGTGGGGGTCTGTATACTGTATACTGTGGGTGCGGTATAGTGTGAAGTGCTATACTGCTGTACTGTATAGTGTGGGGGGCTGTATTGTGTATAGTTTGGGGTGCTGTATACAGTGAGGTGTTGTATACTGTGAGGTGTTGTATACTGTGTGGTGCTGTATATTGTGGGCTGCTATACTGCTCTACTATATACTGTGCGGTACTGTATAGTGTGGGGTGCTAAACTGCATACTGTGTGGTGCTTTATACTATAGGGTGCTATACTGCATACTGTGGGGTACTGGGGTACACTGTAACACTAGGGTGAGCCGAGCCCTGGTCTACTTCCTGCAGAGCGGTGCCCAGTTCCAGCCTGAGCCCGGCTGCCCAGAGCACTGTTCCTGAGCCGCTGGAGTCTTCAGAACTGGAAATATTTACAGTCATTCACTGTACTCTACCAGGGGTGTGGATTTTTTGTGTGTGTGTTGTGGTGGAGGGCGTGATTGCCTGCTAAGTTGTGGGAAGGTGGGATCCAGGGGGCCCAAGTAAATTTTTGCCCAGGGTCCAATCAATATTAAAGACGGCCCTGAGGGCATGGCGAGCCTCCTTCCAAAACTCTATAAGAGACTTAGATCTTTCCTATGTTATGTTATGTTATGTTACTTAAGTCCTTGTATAGCGCTCTAGAGGAACTCAATCCGATCGAAGCGCTTGTCGACGGCTATATTGGTGGGCCCCTACATCATCCTACACAAAAAGCCAGGTCTTAACCAACTTCCTAAATTCCAGGTAATTTGATGTTGTTCTAATGTGTTCTGGGAGGGAGTTCCAGATCTTGGGGGCCAATACTGAGAAACGTCTGTCCCCCCTTGTCTTGAGGCGGGTTCTTGGCACCGACAGAAGGGAGGCTGAGGTGGATCTCAGTTCTCTTGGAGGATGGTGACATGTTATCTTTTTTTGCAGGTAGATGGGACCTGTTTTGTAGAGAGCTTTGTGTGTTAAGCAGCACAGCTTAAACTGCACTCTCTCTTTCACTGGGAGCCAGTGGAGTTCCCTGCGTGCTTTTGTGACAGAATCTGTCCAGTCTAGTTTCTTGATGAGCCGGATGGCTCTGTTTTGACAGTGTTGCAGAGCTCCCAGATCTTTCTCTGGCAGCCCCGCATACATTGCATTACCATAGTCCAGGTGGGAGTTGACTAGAGCTCCCACCACGACCTGTCTGCATGTGTTGGGGAGAAACGGTAGGGCTTTTTTTAGAAGGAATAGGGCGAAGTTTGCTTTCCGTATTACTTCTTTAATCTGGGGACAGAGGCTCATTTCTTGATCCAAGATTATCCCCAGACTCTTTCCTTGTGTGGCGATGGCAACGTTTTCCCCAAAGATAGACGGGGCGGCAGCCTCAGGTGTTTTATGTAGTGCAATAAACTCAGTCTTGGTCGGGTTGAGTTTGAGGTGGTTATGTGCTAGCCAGTTCCTGGCCTTATTTAGTCCTTCTTGCGTGAGCTTGTAGTCATCAGCGGATTTCGATACTCTCAAAAGGATCTGTGTATCGTCCGCATAAGACTCATAGCTGATGTTATACTCCTTCAGAATAGCGAGCAGAGGTCGGACATATATATTAAAGAGTAATGGCGAGAGGGGAGATCCCTGAGGGACTCCCCACTCCACCTTCTCGACTGGGGAAAAGAATGAGCCCAGTTTGACTCTCTGAGTTATTTTTTTCAGAAAGGAGTCAAACCAGGTAAGTCCGTGGCTATCTACTCCGATGTCAGCTTTTAATCTATTTAGGAGGATGGGATGACTGATAGTGTCAAAAGCTGCCGACATGTCTATGAGGACCAACCAGGTCCCCCCTCCCTCGTCTGCGACCCCTAGGGCTTCATCCCATAGGCTGACCAGGGCTGATTCCGTGCTGTGTGTTGGCCTAAAGCCCGACTGGTGTTCATCTAGAAGTCGATGCTTTTCTACGTGCAGCTGGAGTTGGCTTGACACTGCTGTCTCCATGATTTTAGCTATTAGGTGGATGTTGGTAATCGGTCTGAAGTTGGCCATTATATTTATGTCTGCTCCTGGTTTCTTGAGGAGGGGAGTTATGATTCCTAACTTGAGAGTCTCAGGGACGTTGCCACTGAGAAAGGAGTCATTTATAATTGTTAGAATTAACGGGGCAATGGTGGTCGTGCATTCAATAAGAGATTTAGTTTGGATATTGGAGAGGGGATAAGTTGCTTTGGACATGTTTTTCATGCTTTTTGTTAGGTCTTCACGTTTTAATGGGCATAGGGTGAAGGTGTGAGTAGGGTTTGTCACGTTGTTCTCTATGGGGGGGACAGTTGCCTGTTGAGCTAGCAGGATGTCGTTTTGGATGTCGTCGACTTTTTGTTTAAAAAATTTCGAGATGTCGTTGCAGAGGTCTTGGGATTCGGGGATGGTGGTTTTGAGGCCATCGGGGTTAGCCAGATCGAAAATGATCTGAAAGATCTTTTTAGGCTTTTGAGCAGCGTTTTCAATCTCGCTAGCAAAATGATCTTGTTTGGCCTTAAAGATTGCTTTGTGGTAAATCGTTAGTTGGGTCTTATATTTTAGCTGTGATTCTTCTATCGGATTTTTCCTCCATGCCCTCTCTAGTCTGTTGCATTCTATTTTCACTATTTTTAGTTCTCTCGTATACCACGGTGCTTTTTTCCCTGATTTCTTTACCAGTCTCAAGGGGGCAAGTTGGTCCGCCGTTTTTTTGACGATGTCGTCAAATTGTAATGTGAGTTTCTCACAGGGCAGTTTGAAGTCGATTTTACTGATGTGTTCTTCTAGGGTAGGTAGGATTTTGTCATATGTCAGGTTGTTGTTATTTCTTCGCCAATTTTTTTTTTTTCTCCTGTGGTTAGCTGCTTCGTGTTAATTGGGATATGGAGTTCGAAGGCTATGAGTCTATGGTCGGTCCAGAGCAATTCTTCTGGATCTTCTACCGTTAAGTTTAGATTTTTTTCAAAAATCGTTTCGAGCAGGTGACCCGCTTTATGTGTGGGTTTGTCGACCCTTAAGGTGAGTTGGGCTAAGTCGAGCTGTGTGATAACTTTTTGGGCTGGGGTATCTTGCTTATCGTTGAACCAAAGGTTAAGGTCCCCTAGAATAAGGAGTCTGTGATGTTTTATTGTAAGATCCGTGGCCCATTCTATGAAGTTGTCTGTGAAATGAGTGCGGGGTCCTGGGGGTCTGTAACATAACGCTATTATTATTGTGTATTTATTTTCGATCGTCAAACATGCTGTGAGTGTTTCCCATGATGGGTTTTCCGTAGGAAGGTTAATTTCTGTTATTTTTATTGTGTTTTTATGTACAATCGCTATCCCTCCCCCTGTTTTTTAGGTCTGTTCTTTATGATGATCTTGTAGTCTGGTGGGAGCATTTCCCCGATGTCTACCCTGGACTTTTCTGTAAACCATGATTCCGTAATGAACAGACATTCATAATTTCTATCTATGCATAAATCGCGAATTTCAAATTTATTCTTAACTGCCGATCTGGCGTTTATTAAGGCACATCTTAAGTCAGTGTGGAGGGATTTTCTTTTCGGGGGCCGTTTATTTTGTTCTGGATATTTTGGGTCTGTGCTATCTATGGTTTGTGGCGAATGGTTAAAAATAGGTGTTTTTAAAATCTTAAGTTTAAAAGCTTTGGTTAAAATAGTACCAGGGATATCTGTACCCCTGTTTTGTAGTGCCAACAGTTGTTGTGAATCATACTTGATTCGCAGATCTGAGGTATGAGACCCAGGTTGACCGCTCTGGTTTCTCTGGTCCCTCCAGGCCCATACGGGCTCAGACGGGCGTGTCCTCTGGACCGCCGGACCCGTCCGCCGGACCCGTCCTATAGTGAATAGTTAGATCTCTTGGTAAAGTGGCTTGGAAGTGAGTCTGCTGAACACACCAAAAGAATCAGATACATTAACATAAACTATCCGGACAAAGGCCTAAAGATGGTGTGGGAAAGACTTGATGAGCGTTATGGGTCAATAGAAGCTATAGAAAATGTTTTATTTAAGAGAATAGTTAATTTTCCCAGAATAGTGGGTGGGGGTCACTAGAAGCTCAGGGAACTCAGCGACTTGTTAATAGAGGTACAGGTTGCTCAAACAGAAGGAGATCTGCCAGGGCTAGCATTCCTGGATACCTCCAGAGGTGTCAATCCGATTGTCCAAAAACTCCCTTATAACCTAGAGGAGAAGTGGATAGTGCAGGGTTTTCATTATAAGCAGGTTCATAATGTACCATTTTCCCCCTTTGTGGTGCTTGTAGACTTTGTTACTCAACAGACAAGGATCAGAAACGATCCCAATTTTTATTTTACATTGTCATGTCCCACCCACTACTACTGATGTCAAACCTCATAAAACACCAGTGGCAGTCCACAAAACTAACGTTGCCTCCACGGGTTCTCCTTACAGGCCATTTAGGTCATCTCAAGAAGAGAACAAACACAAAGACCTTACCAAAGAATGCCCCCTGCACAAGAAACCACATCCTCTACTAAAGTGCAGAGCCTACAGGGAGAAGTCTTTAGAAGACCGCAAAGGTGTCCTGAAAGAAAACAACACCTGCTGCAGGTGCTGCACTACAACATCACACTTTGCCAGGAACTGTAAGGTCAGTGTCACATGCACAGAATGTGGTAGCACAGAACACAACACTGCTTTACACCCTGGACCACCCTCTCAGGTATCAGCCCAAGCAGAGGAGCATGACGGGAAGCAGATAGACACTGACGTAGACACTGCAGTAGTCACCTCACTGTACAGAGATCTGTAAAGGACTAGCAAGAGGGAAGTCCTTCTAAAAAAATCTGCCTTGTCAGAGTGTATCTGGGCGGTCACTAAAATAAGGCGATCAAGGTATACGCAATCTTCGATGATCAAAGCAACAGGTCTTTAGCTAAATCCACCTTCTTCTAAACCTTTAACATCGTAGGGCCCAGTTCTCCCTACTCCTTAAGGACATGTGTAGGCAGTGGCGTACATAGAGAAGTAAGGGCCCCATAGCAAGGATTAAACCAGGCCTCCCACACAGGACAGAAGGGTTTCTGCCTAAACCCCTTTCAATGTCCCTTGGGCCATTTTGTCCACTGCCTCGTTTGCTAAAAGTTGTTTATTTAGAGGACAGAGTCCTGACCAAGTTTTCACCCCCAGTAAAAGAGGAGATGATCCCAAGTGGGCCCCCTCTTGCCCTGGGCCCCATATCAGTCGCATGGTCTGGCGCTATGGTAGTTACGCCCCTGTGTGTAGGTACCGTTGAGACAGTGGGAAGGAAAGCAAGTGGGTACAAGGTGGAGTCCATAGATGGTCAGACCTGCTTGTCACTGCCGACCATACGGGAGTGCAATCACATTCCTGGCAACTGTTCTGAGATACCTACACCAGACTTGACCTAGGATGGGTCATCATAGGAAACGTCTGTCTAGGAGGAGCACACAAGCTGACCTCAGTCAACAGTATGCTCACCAACACACTTGAAAATGGACATCCTTCTTTATTCCAGCCATGTCACAGTAGTTTCCTGATAAAAGAACTGCCACTCAGTGCTCTTGTGCCTTGTCCTTTTGCAGATACCTCCTGTGAAGACCTCACCTGCGATGGTGATCAAGAACACTTAGAGTGCACAGTTTTCCACAGGACAAGAGAAGACCACAGGGTCGCAATGTCCATCGAAGACAGGCTGTTCTTGGCGATCATGGATCAAGGAATAGTAAAAGACAAATTGAAAAGCTGGGTTGCACCTTTACCGTTTAAACCCGGGAGACAACGCTTACCTAATAACAGAGAACTTGTCTACAGTCGATTTATCTCCCTCAAACATAAACTTCAGAGGACACCAGAGACGAAAGAGCATTTCTTTACTTTCATGGAAAGAATATTCCAGAACAACCATGCAGAAATTGCACCTGCGCCTCAAGACTCTGAGGAGTATTGGTATTTACCCATATTTGGCGTGTATCATCCTAAAAAGCCAGGGCAGAAAAGAGTAGTATTTGACTTGAGCGCCAGGTGCATAGGCTTTTAGCTGTATAATGTCTTACTGACTGGTCCAGACCCCAACAGCAGACTTCTAGAGGTACTTCTACACTTCCGCAGAGATTCCATAGCGTTTATGGCCGGCATACAACAGATGTTCCACTGCTTCCTCGTCAAGGCAGAACACAGAAACTACTTGAGGTTCTTCTGGTACCACAACGACCCCAATAAAGACATTGTGGAGTACCGAATCAGAGTGCACATCTTCGGAAACAGTCCTTCCCCTGCAGTCACTATCTACGGTCTCAGACATTCAGCCCGAGAGGGTGAAGCAAATTATGAGTCAGATGTCAGATCCTTTGTGGAAAAAGATTTCTACGTGGACGACTGCTTGAAATCCACACCCACAAACGAGACCGCAATCAGTCTCCTAAAAAGGGCTCAAGAGATGCTCACTTTATCCAATTTGAGATTGCACAAAATTGCCTCCAACAGCCGTGAGTTAATGGAAGCCTTCTCACCCTAAGACCATTCAAGTGATCAAAAGGACTTGGATCTTAGCATCGACTCCTTTCCTATGCAGCAGAGCCTCGGTTTGCTCTGGGACTTAAAGGTAAACACATTCACCTTCCAAATAATCAAGGAATAAAATCCCTTCACACATAGAGAAGTCTGATTGGGATGATCCGCTTCCCAAAGAGAAAAAGGACCTGTGGACAGGTTGGAAGAAGTCTCTCGAAGCTTTGACCAGCCTTCATGTGGCACGACCATATGCTTCTGTGCCATCTACTGAAATTAAGATGCAAAGACTATATATCTTCTGCAATGCTTCAATCAAGGCAACTGCTACCGTAGCATACTTACAGACCCTTGGTGTCATAGATCAATGCCATATATGATTTGTCGTGAGCCGGACAAAACTGGTGCCACTCTACGAACACACGATTCCCAGACTTGAGCCCTGCACTGCTGTGCTTGCAGTAGAGTTGGCTGAACTTATAACTTCTGGAATGAAACTAAAAATTGAAGAAGTCAAGTTTTACATTGACAGCAAGGTAGGCCTAGGATATATTTGCAACAAAACCAGGCGCTTTTTACGTCTATGTCTGCAATCAGGTGCTAAAGATCAGGAGATCCACTAGTCCTAAACAGTGGCACTACGTGCTTACACAGCATAATGCCTCCACCTTGTTTACATTGTTTACTGGTTCTGTGTTCCTGTACTGTCCAATGTCTTGCAACATCAGATTGGACACATTCGAATTGGTCGTCCCAGATACAGATGAAGAAATTCGACCTGAAGTATCTACTCTGCATACAGTGATTTCTGACCACCAACTCAAATTCCATTGCTTCGGCAGGCTCTCCACCTGGATGTTGCTCTTTTGTGCTATAGCCTGTGTAGTCCGTACAGCTCAGGCATTACCTGTGAGCCAGAAGCCCTACAAAGGTCGGCATCACTGCAAACATGCCTTTACCGCTCCTAATCTGAAAAGGTACAAGAACATAATAATTTACACGATACAACGTGAATGTCATGCTAAGGAAATAGACTACCTCAGCAAAAGCCAAACAGTCTCCAAAGACAACACTTTGAAAAAGCTTGAGTCCACCATTGACAAAAATGGGTTGCTAAGAGAGAAGGACCCAGTGGTAGACGAGGAGTGTTCTGCCTCCAGCAGAGAGAGATTAATTTCAGTTCATGTGTATTTCATTTCTAATTCATTCTGCTGCAATTTCTGAATTCCTGTAGTTATTAGTTAGGTAACAGCACCATCTAGCAGTGATAAAAATGTATTGCACCTTGTTTTCTTGTTAATAAAGATTATTGCATGTGGGAGGAGCTAGGCATTGTGGGTAGTGCAAGGCATTCTGGGAAGGAGAAGCCCCAGTCTTCAGTCTACATACAGACTACAGGACATCAGCAGAGCTGTTCCATGCAGTTCTCCTTCTTAAACTCCACCATCTTTGTGCAAGTATATCCAGTGAGTGACATCCACCTTGTTTCAGGGACATTATGTTATGCAGAGCTGTTTAGCTAGGTATAAGTGTCACTTGGCGAGTTATTTCTGTTAGCTAGCCATGCAATCTATGAATAGGCAGCCATTTTGGACATATGCTTTTTCTGTCAATCTATTACTTTACATGCTATTCTATATGTTTTACTTACACAAGCCATTTGTATTCTTGTAGTTTTACCAATTCACAATCCTGTTGACCAATAAACAAGTTAAAATACAAAGAACAGTCCTCTTATTTGGAAGACAGGAATGGTTTATACTGGATGTCAGACTGCACACTGTGTGAACGTGTATGAAGACAGAACAACATGGTATAGCTAATTTATAGTAAAAGACTTTACTGCTTTTATAAAGGGTATATTGCTTTAGTGCCCACCACACTGAGATGGACTGGTTATCCATATCTAAGATCTGCAGCCTGGGAATTGCAGAAAGAGTCAATGAGAACGGAATTGCACGCCAGTGGTTATTTGAGAAGATAGCAAAGTGTGCTTTGACCCTGACTAAGTGAGACTCAGGGAGGCCTACTACCATCATTGCTGATGCTTATACACAGCTTTTGGGATAAGCCTACTCTGTAATATACCTCCATTACTGTGTACTGCAACTCCTATACTTTACTCAATAGACAGACTTTATTTATTGTAACCAAACAGGCCTGGTCATTGATTCCAACTTCCATCCATGCATCCCTTCATTAGCCCTCCTGCCTTGTACCCTACTACCTAACATCAAGGGCATCCCACCTAACACCAGGAAGGAGCCCCAGCAGGTCCAGGGTGTGCCTCGAGGGAAAAAAGGGTGCACACTCTAACCACTGCATGCTTTGCCCAGGGAGAGCTGGAGAAAGACAACCCACCATGAATAACTACCACTCCCATCCTTTTGCCACCATCTACTACGTCTCTGCCTGTGGTCTTGGTTGATGTTACACATTTAAATTGCAATAAACACATAAAATGAGTCGTTTTCTCAGCCTTTTGTGCAAATATAGAACAGGTTTCCATGTATCAGTATGAAATGCAGGTTGTATAGATTCCATTAACATTATTTGCATATTTTGAAACCGTGACAGAAAAGGTGTAAGCAGAACACGTGTGTTTATTCCATCAGTGTCACAATTATATGCAGATATACGCACAACATCTCACAACCTGAGTGGATGGAATTTTAAACATGTCATACATTAGTCATGATTTCTACTTTAGTCCTCATCTATAAAAACAGATTCAGCATTTCTGCCAATTGATTGCTTCATTAATGAATAATGGTGATTCTTGCATATAAGACCACTGCTAATGTCAAGTATACAACATGCAGATTGCTCTTAATAAGAAAAATATTTTAATCTATGGCAAAATCCAAATTTAGCTGAAATAAAACTACATAGTATGTTCTCTGATTACATAGTACATAAGTACATAAGGCCGAAAAAAGACATTTGTCCATCCAATTCGGCCTGTCATCCTGCAAGTTGATCCAGAGGAAGGCAAAAAAAACCTGTGAGGTAGAAGCCAATTTTCCTCACTCTAGGGGAATAAAAAATTCCTTCCCGACTCCAATCAGGCAATCAGAATAACTCCCTGTGCAACACGCCAGACCTGCAGGGTATAGCGAAGTGAGGTCACGGTTATGGGCAATCGAGGGTTGCTCACTGTATTGGAGAACCCTGGGCAGGCATGTGGCAGTGAAGGAGAGGTAGACGCGGTTCCTCTAGGGCACACTCTGTATGTAGGGACCAGGCCTGATGGTGGATGAGGTGCCCTGGATGTTACGGGTATTTTGAGTGCCTGGGGCAAGGTCCCTTTAAGGTTCATGACGCCAGTGCCTTTGACGGTGGCACACCGGTTGATAGTTGGAATAAGTGAGGTACACAGGTGGTATAGTGAACCAAACGTTGCTTTACTTAACAGTCCAACTTTGTACATCAGATGGTAACACAGTCTCTTAGATCACAGCTTCACAAGTAGGCTTACTCCACAAAATGGCAGGTATTGATTATGCAAGATACTCAGAGGGTAAATCCACAATGCACTCAGAATCAGGTTGTACCTTTCCTCAGAAATAGTGTACACTGTTCTTTCTAGAACTCCTGTCTGGCTTTCTATCCCAAGGCCCGGATGCCTAAATGGTGGCTTAAATCTTTGGTAAATATCTCTAAATCCTTGCTTTACTTTCTAGTGCATCTGCCCATCAGGGTTACTTATCTTTCCCTGTGATATCCTTACTTGTCTGGTGAATGACTGTGGGTTTCTCCCAGTAGGTTCTGTCCTGCTACTGGGGTGACTTCAGAGCTAACTAAGGCTCTCTTGGCTTCAGGCAGGCTAGGTCTCCTCACTAGCCTCCTGGTCATAGCTAGCAGCCAGGGCTATCAAGCTGCATGTCAGGAGGAGGCCCTCAGCATATCCTGGGCTGGTGCCTTCTCACTTCTGTCTTCTCAGACTCCTGACTCTGCACTAACTCTCCCTGTCTGGGCCTGGACATTTATACTAGGGGCTCCCTATCTCCCTCTAGTGTCTGGGATGTCTAACTACACCCAACTAGGCCTGCTATTGCATCATACAGGGGAACATTGCATATAAAAACACATTAGAACATACATTAAATGCACAATTAAATATAACATTTCTGTTCCTTGTGAGTAGGAGTAACGCGCACACCAATTGACCCTTGTGTAGTGCCCACCCCTACCTAGTGGGACACTACATACCCCCACGCTATAACGTTGCCCGTCCTCGGCGCAACATGGAGGGGCCCTGCCCAGCGGGATACTGCACCTGTAATAGAAAAATAATGCAAAGCAGGAAAATACATCTACATTTGCGAAAAATACATTATATGTATATATCAGGCAATTCCACTGGCTAAGGAGCAAGTAACGGTGAAAAGGGGAGTCGTTCTCTTCTCTCAGGATCATGTAAGGGAACAGGGGTGCTGACCTGGCACAGCGTAACAGTAAATACCAGGATAGTCCATAGAAAATGTAAAAACATTAAATAACAATTCTTGGAGGCTCAAAGAACAAACATGAGTCCGTACCCAGGCTCTTTTCTTGTAAAATTGTTCAGTAAAAGTGACAGATAAGTAAGGGCAGAAGTGCAAGGATCACAGAGGCTCTCATATGGTGGAGTCCATCTCTGGGCACATCTCTTTGAAGTAGTAGCAAAATCTCAGAGGCTCTGGTACATTAGTCTATCCCTGGGCGCAATCCTTGGAATTTAAGTTGCATAATAAAATGGCAGCACATAAAATAGTCCACATTATTCAAATGGCATCCATATAGAAATAAGTGCTGTAATACCCTTAATCAACCTGAAAAGGGGGTGAAAGGGTTAAAGGTGCAACATATACATAGGCACAACTGGATTCAAATATTGCAGAAGCAGGCAGGAGGTCCTGTAAAACAAGATGGCCTTGCTGCACGTGGTATTTCAGTGGTTTGCCGCCTCCACTGAGCCGTGGGTAACTGGCAGCAGCAACAGGGGGCCAAAACAACGAAGGACTCCTGTCCTGAAAGGGTTAATCCTCTTTGATAGGGTCCCTTAGCAAAATAAATCAAATCAAGGGCCTAGCAGGCCAATTTACAGGGGCAAGTCATATCCACTAGGCATCTCAGTGGTGCTCCCTGGCTCCATTTGTATATTGGGCCTGTATTGAGGATCAACAGACGGATGTGCCCACAACACAGTATTGGGGGGCAACTACAACATGAATGGACCCCTAATAGGTATAGGCCCCATAGGCCTAGGGGAAATCAAAGTGGCTGACCGCACCGGTGCAGGCATGACGATAGTGGGCTGCTGCACTGGCCTGGGTACCGCTGCTGCAAGCGGTCCGGTGGGTTCTTGGACGACTGGCTTTGTGCGCCGGTGCACAGCGTAGGAAGACCTCACCGCAGGTGCCGATACTAAGGAGGGCCGGCTGGAAGGGACAGGTACTCTCACCTCAGACCCGGAGACGTCCGAGCCCTTAAGTCCTTTTTCTTTAAGGTCAGGTGGAGTCTGGATCCTGGCGGAGGCAATCTGGCGCAGCTCCCGTAGTTTCATCTCCAGCCGCACAATCTGGTCGTCCAGGCTTTCGGAGTCGGGATCGCTGTCCTCCGCTGTCGCCGTCGGCACTTGTAAGGTGGGTGGCACGTCCTGCGCAGCCGCTGCAGGCTCAGGTGAGGCGTCCGCTTTTCTTCCTCTTCGGATATTCTCCAGGGCAGCACGGAATCTCTCGGCATCTTGAAGTTCACGTACAGTCTTTTCCCTGCGAGGCAGCTCAGGTGAGGGCCATGGGCTTACCCTCTTCTCCACCACTGTTGGTTGCCAAAAGACATTCGGGCCAATGAAGGAGCCCCGTTCTTGAAAGGCGTGATGGGCCGGTTCTGGAGAGCACACAGGTTCGCGCTCGCAGCCAGGGTGGTCCTCATCAAGGTCCCAGTCCTCTGTTTTCTTTTTAGGACGGGACACGGCAGTGGCGTAGGGGCCTCGCAGGCCCTCAGCAGGGGTGAACTCGACCTCCTCTCCCTCGCGGAGGTTATGCAAATGCTCTGGGAGGTAACTCCGCTTGACGGACCTCCGATTAACATATAAGTCTCTGCCGGTAGTATAGTCCTTTATGAAACCGAAGTCTCGGTCCTTGTCAAAGGCCACAACCAACCCCATTCTCCTTTCCAGGCGGGGTTGGGTGTCAGTGTGGCACTCATGAACGGTCTTTGCCAGTTCTTCATAATAGATATTTGTCTTGGTCGTTTTCTTTATTGTGGCCTCCCGGATCTCTGCCATTAAAGCTGACCACTTAAACGAGGGCTGGAAAAAGTCTCTCCAGGAGCCATAGTAGGTCTCCGGTTGCATCCTCGGTGGCAGGCAGGCGGGTCTCTCCGGTCCCGGAGAGTAGGCCGGTGGAGCGTCCTCTTGCTCTACACCAACAATGTTCATTGTTAACAGATCAGGCGCAGACATCTCAGCAGAGCAGTCCTCACTCCTCAACATGCTCGATCCTTCTCTGGAGAGCGACAGGGTGGCGCCAACAATTTCAGACAGATCCTCCCATTGCACTGGGAGGCCGCCCCCCAGGTACTCCAGTATGGGGGAGGCGGAGTCCATTTCAGCAGACATGCAAATGTCCAGACAGGGCGGTGGTGCCAGCAGATAGCCTTCCCGCACTTTTTAGCAGAAGGCGCCAATTTTTACCGCCAATTCAGTATGAAGATGACGCAGCAAACAAATCCAATCAAGCTAAGCGGCCATCTTTGTGCAAAATAGCTGTCTATTCACTGACAGCAAGCGGTGACTTAAATAAGCAGAAAACAGTCCATACAATGCAGTTTTCACACCGCAATTATCACAGTTCACTTTGGCCCAGCAATTTGCAATAAAACAATTAGGGCTTGTCACTTTAAGGCAATAAACAGCACACAGTTTTTGTATCCGCAATGGCGCAGGAATGTTCGTATCCTGTTCGTGACGCAAATTTATGTAACACGCCAGACCTGCAGGGTATAGCGAAGTGAGGTCACGGTTATGGGCAATCGAGGGTTGCTCACTGTATTGGAGAACCCTGGGCAGGCCACACATGCCTCTAATGCCACCAGATGTAAGGCAGCTATCCTACAAGTCAATGTTTAACTTTTTAGACAGGCCTTAAGACATATTTGGGATAATAAATAAGCCAGCATCTCATCTGCAGACAGCTGTTTCAGGATGATTGCTCCACATAAGTGCAGAGCTTAGATTACTGGCTTATCTGGGTGAAAGGCCTAGGTTAGGGGTTGGTGGATACAGCATCTCCTTATGGAGGAGTTTTATAGGCCAGGCAACACTCCTCTGGAATTCTGTGAATAAGGGATGCAAATGAGCTTTTATCTCACATGGCCTGAACCAGTGTAGGCCTGTATTCAATATTGGTGGTTTGGAATATCTCATAGTGCACAAGGCTGCCATTGTAAGGTATGCTGGCTGTTATCTGTCTCCTGGATAGATTGATGACTTGCACATACCTGGCTTTTGGCCTATAGTCTTTGTGTGGTTGTCTATTGTATGTCGTACATAATAGGAGTCTAAGACACATCCAGTTATCCTCTTAATGCTGTTGCCAAACCATTTTGATGGTGTTTCCATCAATTTCTAACCTTGTTTATGAACCAGACACCCTTTATTCTTCCAAGCAGGGGGTTTCTGGGGTTCTGCCATTGACTTCCATTGTATTAAATTGTATTTGAGCACCCTAATTATTCGGCTGAGCACTCAGATTTGCCGAGCATAGCGATGAATGAGAATTTGTGTTGGTTGGAGAAAGCTAGAGAGGACGCTAGAAAAGTGAAGAGTCAAAGATGTCTCTGCTGAAAAACTATGCAGACACAAGTTATGGCTGTCACGCCCTGCCCTGTGAGTGATCTGAGAAGATCTGTCAGACTTGCTGCATGTGAACCTATCTGACAGATTGCTTTGTTGTGGCTTTGGGCAGGATCCCACACCTTCACAGGTTCTGCTCATTAGTTTGTTAGTGATGCTATTTATTCCTACCTCTCACTATAACCCTGGAGTTCTCTGCTGCGGTTTGGGGATCTTCTGCTCCCAGTCCATCTTCAGTTAAGTCCTTCCTTCCCTTCTGTTGTTTGTTCGTGCTAGGCCTTAGTAGACGCGGGTTCCTTCATCCTGTGCAAGGAACCGGTTGTCTTTTCGCCTGCTCCCTAGCTGAGGGTTTGTACTAGTTGCAGCAGGGATTAGGTTTGAGTGCATGAACACTTCTACCATCGAGGTTTGTTCATGTTTGTAGCAGTCAGTGAAAGGGCTCAAGGATAGTCAGGAGGTGACCTTTCCCTGTTCCCTAGTGTTATTTTGTTGTGTTTGGTTTGCTTCCCTTCCCTCACCTTTCGTGACATTATAAACCGCACATACCGTCATTTTATTTTCCCTGCTCCGTGCAAAATGGAAGCTGTTGATACTCTGGTTGATCGCATGCAGAAATTATCTTGGGAGGCAGCAGACCTCCGTAATTTAGTTGCACTGTGTCAGAGATACCCTGGTGGGAACCAGGTCAGCCATGAACCAAAGGTTGCTCTTCTGGGGGAAGTGATAACTTTGTTCGGTTCAGGAAGTCCTGTAAATTATATTTTCATCTGGAGATGAAAATCAAAGAGTGGGAATTATGATTTCTCTGCTAAAAGGTGACGCTCAGTCCTGGGCTTTTTCTCTGCCAATCGGTTCCCTGTCCCTCCGATCGGTGGACGAGTTTTTCAGAGCCCTGGGCCTTATTTATGATGACCCGAACTGGATCTCTCTGGCCGAATCTAAGCTGTGTAAGCTTGCATCAGGGGGATCATACAGAGTTATATTGTGCTGAATTTAAAAGATGGGCGACTGACTTGGAGTGGAATGACACTGCACTCCATAGTCAGTTCTGTCAGGGGCTGTCTGAGAAATTAAGACGCCCTTGCATTTCATGAAAATCCTGATTCTTTGGAGGCGGCAATGGCTCTAACTGTATGGATTGATAGACGTCTGAGGGAGAGGGGCAAGGTTCCCCTCAGGCAGGAGGAACTGTCATTTGGGAAATCTGTCTCTCGGGGTACAGTGACACTTGAACCTGGGACTGGAGAGGAACCTATGCAGTTAGGTCAGGTCTCTTCTTAGTTATAGGAACTCTTGAGTGCAGAGAAGACTTATTTCTGTGGTAAAGGACATTTCGTTAATGTGTGTCCTTTTATTAAGCCTCAAAGTGGTAACAAAAAAACATAAGGAGGGTTCTTTCAAAAAGAAAACAAGTTCCCTTACTCTTTGTAGCATGAATGAAGAGTCGCAACAGGTATATTTGTTTTCTACCTGCAGTGTCCGATTCTTCCTGCCTGCCATGGTGGCGCTAGACTCTGAAAATATTGAATTAGAAGTATTTCTTGACAGTGGCGCAGGGGTTAATCTTGTTGATTATCAATTTGTTCGGAGTCATGGTTTTTGAACTAGCGCATTAAGCAAGGAGATATCAGTGTTGGCTATAGATTCCGCTCCTCTCTCGCAAAAAAGTCTAACTTATCTTGTAAGGGATATTCATTTGAGGGTGGGTGATTCTCATGTTGAATCCATTTCTTGTTTTGTTCTTAAAGGTTTGCCTGCTCCGCTGGTTCTTGGTTTACCATGGTTAACCAAACATAATCTGACCATTGACTGGCAAACTAGACAAATCAGTAATTGGAGTGATTTTTGTATGGACATCTGTCTCGGCGCATCTATTTCTGGGGTATCCACTAAGGTGTTACCTCAGTTTCTTTCAGATTTTTCTGACATATTCTCGGAGGGTGGAGATCAGCAGTTGCTCCCCCACCGAGAGTATGATTGTCTGATCAATCTTATTCCGGGAGCTAAATTGCCAAAATCTTGGTTATATAATCTTTCCCAACCTGAAAGAGTAGCTATGCAAGAGTATATTGCCGAGAGTTTGGCAAAAGGACATATTAGACCATCTAAATCACCTATGGCAGCGGGCTTCTTTTTTGTGAAAAAAAGACGGGTCCCTTATAGTGATGAGCGTCAAGTGCCATATTCGATTTTGATGAAATTCGCAAATATTCGATAGAATATTCGTTTTATATTCGTTGAAATCGAATATTCGCCATTATTCTAGTTATCGCGATTAATATGCGATTTAAATAATCGCGTATTGCGATTTATTTTAACTTAAAGGCTACTCTCCTATAAATATAACTTAAAGGCTACTCTCCTATAAATAGCAATGCGATTAATTCAAGTTATAATAATCGAATTTCGATTTCAACTTAGCACAGCTATATTCCATATTCGTTAAATCTAGCCTAATATGGAATATGGCAGCGCTAAGCTGAAATCGAAATTCGATCAATTCAAGTTATATCGTTATAGCTACCTATTCATCAACTTCGCAAATTCTAGCAATCATATAGGAAAGTTTACTATAGAGACAGCTAAGTTTAATTCGCTATGCGATTATATTACTTTGCTATTTTTTTTTATAAATAGAATAATTATAATAATTATCAGGTATTATAATTATTCTATTTATTTAAAAAATAAAGCAAAGTAATATAATCGCATAGCGAATTAAACTTAGCTGTCTCTATAGTCAACTTTCCCACATGATTGCTAGAATTTGCGAAGTTGATGAATAGGTAGCTAAAACGAAGATGCAGAATACTTCGTTATCTTTGTTTTGTGGAATATGACGAATACATTCGCCATATTCGTTTTGTGGAATATGACGAATACATTCGTCATATTCGCTAATTCTACCAAGCCAACCATAGTAAACTAGGTCCAAGTTGAAATCGCAATGCGATTAATATAACTCGAAGTAATCACATGGCGATTTCAACTTAATAATGCTATATTCCATATTTCTTAATTCTAGCCTAATATGGAATATAGCAGTGCTAAGTTGAAATAGCAATTCGATTAATTCAAGTTATAATAATCGAATTGCGATTTCAACTTTTTACGTATATTCTTAATATTGCTCTAGCTTCGTCTTTTAGAATATTCGTAATATTCTAAAAGACGAAGTTAGAGCAATATTACGAAATTTCGTAAAATACACATGTAGAATATTTTACGAAATTTTGTAATATTGCTCTAACTTCGTCTTTTAGAATATTACGAATATTCTAAAAGACGAAGTTAGAGCAATAGAATATATGTAAAAGTTGAAATCGCAATTCAGTTATTATAACTTGACTTAATCGAATTGCGATTACAACTTAGCACTGCTATATTCCATATTAGGCTAGAATGAACGAATATGGAATATAGCAGTGTTAAGTTGAAATCGCAATTCGATTATTATAACTTGAATTAATCGCATAGCGATTTTAAGGTAATTCTCAAATCCGACAGTACATTCTAGTATATGGAGACGTTCCCATGGTGATGGGGACGCTCCATGAGCACGGAAGTCTGCAGAAGCGGCAATGGGCACTGACTGGAGCAGCCAGCAAGCCAGGAATCCAAAGGACAGGTAAGAACAACTTTAGGGAAGTGGGAAAGTAAAAAATATAACAATTTAAAAAAAAATAAAAAAATATTCGATTTTGCGAATATATAGAACGATATTCTAAATATTCGCGAAATCTCGAAATTGCCAGATCTCACAAACGGTTCAAAACGGATCAGTTCAGCCCCAATGCATTCTGAATGGATAAGGATCTGTTCAGAATGCATCAGTTTGGCTCCGTTCCGCCTCCATTCTGCTCTGGATGCGAACACCAAAACGCTGCTTGCAGTGGTGTCCGCCTGGCGATGCGGAGCCAAACGGATCCGTCCTGACTTACAATGTAAGTCAATGGGGACGATTCGGTTTTCACTGACACAATATGGTGCAATTGAAAACGGATCAGTCCCCCATTGACTTTTAGTGTAAGTCAGGACGGATCCGTTTTCACTTAGACTTAATGCAAACGGATCCGTTCTGAACGGATACAAGCGTTTGCATTATAGGTGCGGATCCGTCTGTGCAGATACCAAGTGGATCCACTAATCTTGTCAGGCGATCAACTATCTGGAGGGATGTACAAAACTATAGACTGGGTGACCTTTCTAGGGCTTCCCCGGATCCTGATTATTATTCTAACATCATGGGGAATTCAATCACTGAAATAAACATGATCCAGAAATGGGATTTTGAGAGTACATGTGCCAAGTTCTTGAGGTCGACACATCTTCCTCTTCCTGATCCAACATGGTTAGAGAATTATGTTCTTCTTCCTTCCATTCCCCCAAAGTGCCTTTCTTTAATATATAGGCAATTACTAACTGAGAGGGATCCGCAAACCCCGGCATATCTGAGGGAATGGGAGAGAGAACTGAACATCACAATTAACGATTCAGATAGAGCATTTATATTATCCCACTCACATGGATTCTCCAGGTGTGTAAGTCCAGGAGAATTCAGTTAAGATACTCACCAGGTGGTATCGAACCCCTGATTTCCTTTATAGAATCAACTTAATCCAGTCCAATAAATGTTGGAGATGTTCTACTGAAGTGGGAAACATTTCACATATTTTGTGGACCTGCCCAGCTCTGAGACACTTCTGGCATGAGGTTGAAACTACCATAAACAAGGTTTGCCACTCCCAAATTAAACTCACAGGCCCTTTGATTTTATTGTGGCATCCTGAGAAAGACTTCAAACCGAATAAAGCTTCACTCGCCACACATATGATTACTGCTGCAAAGCTTCTCATTCCCATCAAATGGAGAGAAACGGATACACCCACTTTGACCATGTGGTACGAAAAAACGATCCTTCTATGTCAAATGGAGGAATTGGCGGGGTGAGAAAACAACAAAAGAAGTGAGTTCCTCAAAATATGGCAATCTTGGATACCACACATGGCAGAAAAATACGCTGAGGCTGGAAGGTAGTTCCACCAATTATGTTCCTTTTACTTTATTAACTATGTAGATGTTGTCATCCCTATTTGTTCACATATCTCATGAAGCAGCAGTATGCTGTCTATACGCGATAGATTTTTCTTATTTCTATTTTTATTGTTATTATTATTATTTGATGTTTCGTTGTTTATTGTCACCTTTAATTGCCCTTCTTATATTGCTTTTACCAGAATGGCATGAGTCTAGCAGAAAGGATTATGTCCTTTAGCGTACGAGTGGGTAGGGCAACAGTCAAAAGTAGCATGAATGGAGGAGTTAGTTGACTCCAGCTTAGGAAATAGATACTGACGCCCTTTATTTACGTTTGGGAGCTCTTAGTGGTAGCTTACTAGGTCCAGTGTCCATTCTGATTGATTGTCTTTGAATCAATGCAATACTATGTGTATGTCCTATTGTTTGATGTGCATATATGTGTATTATATGTCTTGATTTTGAACAAAATTGACATAAATAAAGATTTTTTTTAAAAAAAGATACAAAGTGGATCCGCACCTAACGCAGGTGTGAAAGTAGCCTAACTAATGCCCCTGATGCGTTATCCTACCCTACCTCGTGAGATTTCCCTACCCTCTGACTTCCTGTCGCATGAGCGATGACGTCGGGGGGCGTGTCTCACTTTTCTCCATCTGCGCATGCCCAAAAGGACACTCTAGTGAAAATCTCAAGGCTGAACTTAGCAGCACGCCGGGAACCTGCGCATGCGTCTGGGAGCCGAGGTAGGGAAAAATCACGGGTCAGTGCGCAAGCGCAGTTAACTCATTAAAATCCACCCGATATACGCGCCTGCGCAATGTGATGGTAGGGAAAAATTACGTCCCAGTGCGCAAGCGCCGAGGGTAAGCATGAATATCCATGCCAAAAGCACTTTTAACCCTTTGCAGGAGCTATTCTCATATTGGTTCTTGATTGATTGTCCTCCTATATATAGGTTCTATTATATAGGGGGTCTGTCTGCACAGTATATTTGGGGGGCTGTCTGCGCAGTATATTTGGGAGTCTGTCTGCGCAGTATATAGGGGGCTGTCTGCACATTAAATGGGGGGGCTGTCTGCGCATTAAATGGGGGGGCTGTCTGCGCAGTATATGGGGGGCTGTCTGCGCAGTATATGGGGGGGCTGTGTGCGCAGTATATGGGGGGGCTGTCTGCGCAGTGTATTGGGGGGCTGTCGCACAGTATATGGGGGGTCTGTCTGCGCAGTATATGGGGGGGCTGTCTGCGCAGTATATGGTGGGGTCTGTCTGCGCAGTATATGGGGGGGCTGTCTGCGCATTAAATGGGGGGGCTGTCTGCGCAGTATATGGGGGGCTGTCTGCGCAGTATATGGGGGGGTCTGTCTGTGCAGTATATGGGGGGGCTGTCTGCGCATTAAATGGGGGGGCTGTCTGCGCAGTATATGGGGGGGCTGTGTGCGCAGTATATGGGGGGCTGTGTGCGCAGTATATGGGGGGGCTGTGTGCGCAGTATATGGGGGGGCTGTGTGCGCAGTATATGGGGGGGCTGTGTGCGCAGTATATGGGGGGGCTGTCTGTGCAGTGTATTGGGGGGCTGTCGCACAGTATATGGGGGGGTCTGTCTGGGCATTATATGGGGGGGCTGTCTGCGCAGTATATGGGGGGTCTGTCTGCGCAGTATATGGGGGGCTGTCTGCGCAGTATATGGGGGGGCTGTCTGCGCATTAAATGGGGGGGCTGTCTGCGCAGTATATGGGGGGGCTGTCTGCGCAGTATATGAGGTGCTGTCTGCGCATTATATGGGGGGTCTGTCTGCGCAGTATATGGGGGGGCTGTGTGCGCAGTATATGGGGGGCTGTGTGCGCAGTATATGGGGGGGCTGTGTGCGCAGTATATGGGGGGGCTGTGTGTGCAGTATATGGGGGGGCTGTGTGCGCAGTATATGGGGGGGCTGTCTGCGCAGTGTATTGGGGGGCTGTCGCACAGTATATGGGGGGTCTGTCTGGGCATTATACGGGGGGTCTGTCTGCGCAGTATATGGGGGGTCTGTCTGCGCAGTATATGGGGGTCTGTCTGCGCAGTATATGGGGGGGCTGTCTGCGCATTAAATGGGGGGGCTGTCTGCGCAGTATATGGGGGGGCTGTCTGCGCAGTATATGAGGTGCTGTCTGCGCATTATATGGGGGGTCTGTCTGCGCAGTATATGGGGGGTCTGTCTGCGCAGTATATGTGGTGCTGTCTGCGCATTATATGGGGGGGCTGTCTGCGCATTATATGGGGGGGCTGTCTGCGTAGTATATGGGGGGGGCTGTCTGCGTAGTATATGGGGGGGGCTGTCTGCGTAGTATATGGGGGGGCTGTCTGCTCAGTATATGGGGGGCTGTCTGCTCAGTATATGGGGGGCTGTCTGCGCAGTATATGGGGGGCTGTCTGTGCAGTATATAGGGGGCTGTCTGTGCAGTATATAGGGGGCTGTCTGCGTAGTATATAGGGGGGCTGTCTGCTCAGTATATGGGGGGCTGTCTGCTCAGTATATGGGGGGCTGTCTGCACAGTATATGGGGGGCTGTCTGTGCAGTATATGGGGGGGTGTCTGCTCATTATATAGGGAGGTCTGTGCAGTATATGGGGGGGGCTGTCTGTGCAGTATATGGGGGGGCTGTCTGTGCGGTACGGTATATTGGGGGATGTATGTGCAGCATATTTGGGGGGGCAGTGTATTATATTTGTGGCCTGTGTGTTAGATGTGTACAACCCTATTTTAACAAAAAAATAAATAAAAATTCCCTATATCTCCTATGCCATGGCATGTTTTTTGCTACGAAACTGCAGTCATCTCGTCACTTGGAGAAGGATGAGAAGCGGCCCCCCATCCAGAAGGACACACCTGCCACCAAATCCGTCTCTCACTGGATTCTGTAATCCCCGTCTGCTGTGTATATGTGCACCGTCCGTCTGCTGCACTGCGTCTGTTCTGCCATTTGCTCTAACCATTTTAATAAAAAAAAAAATTGTGTCACAACTCTGACCAGCATGTTCTCCTATGGAACACAAAGTACCTGAAGTGGTAAGAAGAAGCCCATGTGTGAGGCCCGCGCCCTGGCGGGAGCATTGAAGGGGCATCTGACACGTGACGAGCTGCTCCTGTGTACTGTGATCACCACGAGTTCAGAAGTCGGCAACCATAGGCTGTCCACATGCTGTGAATTACATCTCCCATCATGCTGGTAAAGTATTATAGGAGGTGTAGTCCAAAACATCTGGAATACCAAATGCGTATTAATGAAAAGCATGGTGTGTGATTGGTCAGTAACAAGGGTTGAAGCCTTGACGTGGCGTTACTGCTCACATGTGTATCCATGTGCCAATTCAACCAATGTGAGTGACTGTAATTAATACTGATTAGGTAACTATAAATACTGTGACAATGGAGAATTAAACGACTGTATCTCCTACACACTGCTTACACTGTGACCGTATCTCCTACACACCGCTTACACCGCGACCGTATCTCCTACACACTGCTTACACCGTGACCGTATCTCCTACACACTGCTTACACTGTGACCGTATCTCCTACACACTGCTTACACCGTGACCGTATCTCCTACACACTGCTTACACTGTGACCGTATCTCCTACACACCGCTTACACCGTGACTGTATCTCCTACACACCGCTTACACCGTGACCGTATCTCCTACACACTGCTTACACCGTGACCGTATCACCTACACACCACTTACACTGTGACCGTATCTCCTACACACTGCTTACACTGTGACCGTATCTCCTACACACCGCTTACACTGTGACCATATCACCTACACACCGCTTACACTGTGACCGTATCACCTACACACCACTTACACTGTGACCGTATCTCCTACACACCGCTTACACTGTGACCGTATCTCCTACACACCGCTTACACTGTGACCGTATCACCTACACACCGCTTACACCGTGACCGTATCTCCTACATACTGCTTACACTGTGACCGTATCTCCTACACACCGCTTACACTGTGACCGTATCTCCTACACACTGCTTACACCGTGACCGTATCTCCTACACACTGCTTACACTGTGACCGTATCTCCTACACACTGCTTACACCGTGACCGTATCTCCTACACACTGCTTACACTGTGACCGTATCTCCTACACACCGCTTACACTGTGACCGTATCTCCTACACACCGCTTACACTGTGACCGTATCTCCTACACACTGCTTACACCGTGACCGTATCACCTACACACCACTTACACTGTGACCGTATCTCCTACACACCGCTTACACTGTGACCGTATCTCCTACACACCGCTTACACTGTGACCGTATCTCCTACACACCGCTTACACTGTGACCGTATCACCTACACACCGCTTACACCGTGACCGTATCTCCTACATACTGCTTACACTGTGACCGTATCTCCTACACACCGCTTACACTGTGACCGTATCACCTACACACCGCTTACACTGTGACCGTATCTCCTACACACTGCTTACACCGTGACCGTATCTCCTACACACTGCTTACACTGTGACCGTATCTCCTACACACTGCTTACACTGTGACCGTATCTCCTACACACTGCTTACACTGTGACCGTATCACCTACACACCGCTTACACTGTGACCGTATCTCCTACACACTGCTTACACCGTAACCGTATCTCACCTTTTGGACTCTTGTACACGACTATATGCACTAAAACATGTATAGTGTTAGCTAACGGGCCATATTGATCGTGCGTACAGGAGCACATGGCATCTTGATGTTGTTCATGTTGTGCCTCACAATGGGCTATTGTCCCGCATTCATATGATCTATTCTCTATTCGTGCTAAACAATAGCCCCACCTGAAGCTCGACTTGCGCAGCATCATTGTAATCTATGATTGTGTGTACTCCTGTTGGCATGATCAATGCCAGTGCGGGACATATGGCCCTCTTGTAGGGAATACAGTCGTGTGAAAGAGGCCTTAAAATGAGTTTTCTCATCTCAGACAATAGGGGCATATCGCTTGGATATGCCCCCATTGTCTTATAGCTGCTGTTCCCCGCACCTATATTGAGAACTGGTCCCCGAAATTGGAGTATGGCACCACGCGCATGCTCTGCCGCCCTCCATTCTTCTCTATGTGAGAGTTGTGGATTAGCAAACAGTGGTCGACGGACCCCATTAAATCTGGTGCCCTCCAGCCACAGCGCTACCTGCTCCGTTCTCAATATTGGTGCGTGTCCCATCGGTGGTACCCACACCTATCAGACAATGGTTGCATATTCAAGTGATATGCCACCATTGATTGGGATACCCCTTTAACAGCAGTTAGTCCCTTGTGTGTCCATTGTGGTAATCACACTAGTTATGTCATAGCGTCATAGGGAAATCATTAATCAAACTGTTAAATTACAATTTATTAATGAATTCCTGATGATGCTGATGGACCGTGACTCCCACAAGGGCTCAAATGAAAAGGGGCAAGATTGAACAACGAACAAGCCTTTGCTGTTCATGTGCCAATCATAGGTCTACGATCAATAAAGAGCCAAAAGATAGCTCATTACTGATTGCATTGTTCATGGTTCACCTTTGGCAATAATGTCGTTTAGGGGAAAAAAAAATACCAAGGGCTTTTCAATAAACGTACAGTAGTGACCCTATGGTAGTTGTAATGTCACCACAGCGGTAGTGCCAAAGGTTACTGTTACCCTGTACCGGCCAATGAAAACACAAATACATCGAAGTTAACTATACATTTTTTTATTTTTGTATAAATTACAATATATCCATTAAAAAAAAAATATATATATATATACATACTATACAAAAAATAAATTTTTTTAGTGGAGTAGGACTGTCGGGTAGGTGGTTTGAGGTTGGCAATGGTAGCCCCCCTGTCCTCTTTATTCTCTGAGCTAAAAATACAGTCCACAAGAAAGGATGCAGGTTGAAATTGTGGGTTGTATAAGGGTCTGAGGAGGATGGTACCCGAGCATGTGTAGAGGTGGTGGGGAAAATAGTGGGACGGAGAAGTAGAAAAGAGACAGAAGGGAACACGTGCTCGGGGGCTGGGAATGGGAAGGTTGTCGGTAATGGTCACTGGTGTGGGATGGGGTTGTGGGGGCCGTGGCCAATTTCTGTGACACATTCTCTAAGCATGATATTAAACTCATGCAACTGCTCGGGCGTCATTGAGTCCACCAAATTGATTATGCTTACCCCATAATGGTAGTTAGGGCTGCATTGGATCGCCGACTGTGCTCCCTCCCAGCGGCGAATCAAGGCAGCACTAAACTCCTTCTGATGTTCGTCCAAACCTTCTACAGTGTTGGAAACCACCTCTACACGGTCCACATAATCATTTTGCTTTGGCCTACCGGATCTCTGCCTGCTCAGCAGGGCTCTTAAATTTTGATGTCAACCTAAGAGCCTCTGTTGAGCAGAGGGATCCGGTAGGGGACCCGGATTCTCCCAAGCAGATGCATGAGGGACAGGAGGTCTGGCGTTGGCGATCCATTCATTTTCTGCATCAGGAGGTTGTTCAGTCTCCAGAGTGCTGCTCTTAGTTCTGTATGAAAAAAATGAAATAAAAATTTACCTTTAAAAACACCATCCATGTCCGATGCTACGTCTACATTACACCATAAGTTGGCTGTCCAAAACAGGGTAGCCAAACGCTCTGCTGTTACAGACAGTCCCTTAAAGGGAACCTGTCACCGGGATTTTGTGTATAGAGCTGACGGCATGGGCTGTTAGATGGCCGCTAGCACATCCTCAATACCCAGTCCCCATAGCTCTGTGTGCTTTTATTGTGTAAGAAAACAGATTTGATACATATGCAAATTAACCTGAGATGAGTCCTGTCCCTGACTCATCTCACATACAGGACTCATCTCAGGTTAATTTGCATATGTATCAAATTGATTTTTTTAAGCAATAAAAGCACACAGAGCTATGGGGACTGGGTATTGCGGATGTGCTAGCGGCCATCTAGCAACCCATGTCCTCAGCGCTATACCCCAAATCCCGGTGACAGGTTCCCTTTAAATTACATTTCTTTTTACATTTCATTTACATTTCTTTAAAAAATATATATAATTTACCTTCTTTGTGCCATTGTGCGTCGTCGTAAACCAAGGCCGCTGTATATGTACTCCCTGAGGTTGCGCCGGACCCAATCGGGACTGAACCTCCTTCTTATAGTCCATCCTGAAGCCGTCCTGGATAGATCAGAAACGCGTTGTGTAACCTGTTTAAATGTTGGAAAAAAAAAACATAACATGATGTAAGGTTAAGAACAATATGAATGTTTAAAAAAAAAAATTGCTGTTCTTACAACATATCTTCTGAGACACCGCATTTAAATCCCCCCAGGTCTCAGAAAGGTCAGAACATATGTCCCTCTATGGCCGTGTAAGCAGTGTGTAGGTGATACGGTCACGGTGTAAGCGGTGTGTAGGTGATACGGTCACAGTGTAAGCGGTGTGTAGGAGATACGGTCACGGTGTAAGCAGTGTGTAGGAGATACGGTGTAAGCAGTGTGTAGGTGATACGGTCACGGTGTAAGCGGTGTGTAGGTGATACGGTCACGGTGTAAGCAGTGTGTAAGTGATACGGTCACGGTGTAAGCGGTGTGTAGGTGATACGGTCACAGTGTAAGCAGTGTGTAGGTGATACGGTCACAGTGTAAGCGGTGTGTAGGAGATACGGTCACAGTGTAAGCAGTGTGTAGGTGATACGGTCACGGTGTAAGCGGTGTGTAGGTGATACGTCACGGTGTAAGCAGTGTGTAGGTGATACGGTCACGGTGTAAGCGGTGTGTAGGTGATACGGTCACGGTGTAAGCAGTGTGTAGGTGATACGGTCACAGTGTAAGCAGTGTGTAGGAGATACGGTCACAGTGTAAGCAGTGTGTAGGAGATACGGTGTAAGCAGTGTGTAGAAGATACAGTCACAGTGTAAGCGGTGTGTAGGAGATACGGTCACGGTGTAAGCAGTGTGTAGAAGATACAGTCACAGTGTAAGCGGTGTGTAGGAGATACGGTCACGGTGTAAGCAGTGTGTAGGTGATACAGTCACAGTGTAAGCAGTGTGTAGGAGATACGGTCACAGTGTAAGCGGTGTGTAGGAGATACGGTCACAGTGTAAGAGGTGTGTAGGAGATACGGTCACAGTGTAAGCGGTGTGTAGGAGATACGGTCACAGTGTAAGCGGTGTGTAGGAGATACGGTCACAGTGTAAGCGGTGTGTAGGAGATACGGTCACAGTGTAAGTGGTGTGTAGGAGATACGGTCACGGTGTAAGCTGTGTGTAGGAGATACGGTCGCGGTGTAAGCAGTGTGTAGGAGATACGGTCACGGTGTAAGCAGTGTGTAGAAGATACAGTCACGGTGTAAGCAGTGTGTAGAAGATACAGTCACAGTGTAAGCGGTGTGTAGGAGATACGGTCACGGTGTAAGCAGTGTGTAGGTGATACAGTCACAGTGTAAGCAGTGTGTAGGAGATACGGTCACAGTGTAAGCGGTGTGTAGGAGATACGGTCACAGTGTAAGCGGTGTGTAGGAGATACGGTCACAGTGTAAGCGGTGTGTAGGAGATACGGTCACAGTGTAAGCGGTGTGTAGGAGATACGGTCACAGTGTAAGCGGTGTGTAGGAGATACGGTCACAGTGTAAGCGGTGTGTAGGAGATACGGTCACAGTGTAAGCGGTGTGTAGGAGATACGGTCACAGTGTAAGCGGTGTGTAGGAGATACGGTCACAGTGTAAGTGGTGTGTAGGAGATACGGTCACGGTGTAAGCTGTGTGTAGGAGATACGGTCACAGTGTAAGCGGTGTGTAGGAGATACGGTCACAGTGTAAGCGGTGTGTAGGAGATACGGTCACAGTGTAAGCGGTGTGTAGGAGATACGGTCACAGTGTAAGCGGTGTGTAGGAGATACGGTCACAGTGTAAGTGGTGTGTAGGAGATACGGTCACGTGTAAGCTGTGTGTAGGAGATACGGTCACGGTGTAAGCGGTGTGTAGGAGATACGGTCGCGGTGTAAGCAGTGTGTAGGAGATACGGTCGCGGTGTAAGCGGTGTGTAGGAGATACGGTCACAGTGTAAGCAGTGTGTAAGAGATACGGTCACGGTGTAAGCAGTGTGTAGGAGATACGGTCACGGTGTAAGCGGTGATTTCTCCCTGCTTCTTGCTTGTGGGTCAATAAGCCATTGACCCACAAGCAACTTAAGCAGGGGGGAATCATGTTTTCATATGGAAAATAAAATGACCAATATTCTAAAAAACGAATATATCGCAATATAGTGAATATATTCGTTATTTAGAATTTTGGCATTATTTTTTTCCTATCTGTACAGTTGTTCGCATACTCCTCCCCGACAAGCGTCCCCGTCACCATGGGAACGCTTGTGGGTTAGAAAATACCATTGGATCTGAGTTTTCCCTGAGATCGTGAAAGCTCAGATCCAATGGTATATTCTAACGCACAGGTGTTCCCATGGTTACGGGGACGCTTGTTGGGAAGCAGTATGCCAAAGTGGAATAACAGTACACATAAATTACAGTCTATATGTGTATTTTGCAAATATTCATAATATTGCTCTAACTTCGTCTTTTAGAATATTCGTAAAATACACATATAGACTGCAATGTCGCTAATATAGTGCTATAGTTACTTTTTTTAATAGTGTATATATTTTCCAAAACTGAAGTTCAGAAGAGGCAAAAAAAATTTGACAAAAAAAAAGATTATAGCACTATATTAGCTAAATTACAGTCTATATGTGTATTTTATGAATATTCTTAATATTGCTCTAACTTCGTCTTTTAGAAAATTACGAATATTCTAAAAGACGAAATTAGAGCAATATTAAGAATATTTGTAAAATACACATATTAGCCTAGCCATATTCATACGAACGTTGCCTTATACAGGAAAAAAAATCGCACGATTAATTTAATCTTATATTATTCGCGATAAATGAAATAATTACGAATATTCGATTTCGACGAATATAATACTAATATTCAATCGAATATTCGCGAAATATCGCGAAATCGAATATCGCACCTCCAGCTCATCACTAGTAATTACTGGCCATAAGAATCTGGCTTAAATGCAATCAGCTAAGCGTCTAAACCCTAGGCAGGCCAGATGGTCATTGTTCTTTACCAGGTTTAATTTTGTGGTCACATCGTCCTGGTATCAAAAACGTCAAAGCGGATGCTTTGTCACGTAGCTTTCCTGGGGGGGGGGGGGATTTGGAGGATCCCTCTCCCATTCTGGCTGATGGGGTTGTGGTATCCGCTCTTTATCCTGAGCTGGAGGCGGAAGTGCTGGGGGCTCAAGGTGAGGCACCTGATTCCTGTCCTCCAGGGAAGTTGTTTGTTCCTTCAGAACTGCGACACAAGGTGTTCAAGGAACATCATGATACTGTCCTTGCGGGACACCCTGGGAGTAGATCCACGGTGAATCTTATTTCCTGGAGATTCTGGTGGCCAGGTTTGCGTAAATGTGTTGAGAGCAATGTAGCAGCTTGTGAGACCTGTGCGCGCGCTAAGGCAGCTCACACTCGGCCATCAGGATCTCTTCTTCCATTCCATTTCGTCCTTGGATGCATTTGTCCATGGACTTAATCACTGATTTGCCTAGTTCCTCTGGGAAAACTGTGATTTTGGTGGTGGTGGACCGCTTCAGTAAGATGGCTTACTTTGTACCATTATCAGGTTTGACCAATGCTAAAACTGTCGCTCAGGTGTTTATTGATAACATTGTGAAATTACACGGCATCCCCTCTGATGTGGTGTCTGATAGGGGGATGCAATTTGTCTCCAGGTTTTGGAAGGCGTTTTGTACTCGTCTGGGTATTCAGTTGTCTTTCTCCTCGGCTTTCCATCCTCAGTCGAATGGACAAACTGAGCACACTAACCAGAACCTGGAGACTTATTTGAGGTGTTTTGTCTCTGAGAATCAGGAAGAATGGTCCTCGTTTTTGTCCTTGGCTGAGTTTGTCTTGAATAACCGTAGACAGGAGTCAACTGATAAGTCAAATTTTTTTGGCGCATATGGTTTTTACCGTCGGTTTGGTACTTTTTCTGGGACTGAATCTTCTGGTATACCTGAAGAGGAGAGATTCTCTTCTTCGTTGTCTTCTATCTGGTGGAACATTTGAAAAAGATGGACGAAAGATATAAACTGATAGCTGACAAGAGACGTATGACTGGTCCGGACCTGTGTGTAGGTGATTTGGTGTGGTTGTTCACTAAAAACGGTTGAAAGTACCGTCGTCGAAGTTGGGACCGAGATTTATTGGTCTTTATAAAATCTCAACCATTATTAATCCGGTGGTGTTTCGTCTGGAACTTCTGCAGGCCTGGAAGATTCATAATGTGTTTCACAGGTCCTTGTTGAAGAAGTATGTTGAACCTGCTGAACCATCTCCTTTGCCTCCTCCTCCTGTCTTGGTAGATGGTAATCTGGAGTTTCAGATCTCCAGAATACTCAACTCACATGTTCTTCAGGGTTCCCTTCAGTACCTGGTGCATTGGAGGGGATACGGTCCTGAGGAAAGAAAGTGGGTTCCAGCTACCGATGTCAATGCTAGCCGCCTTGTGAACGCCTTTCACAGGGCACACCCGGATAAAGTTGGTCCTGGGTGACTGGAGATCACTCGTAGAGGGGGGGGGGGGGGGTACTGTCACGCCCTGCCCTGTGAGTGATCTGAAAAGATCTGTCAGACTTGCTGCATGTGAACCTATCTGACAGATTGCTTTGTTGTGGCTTTGGCCAGGATTCCACACCCTCACAGGTTCTGCTCATTAGTTTGTTAGTGATGCTATTTATTTCTACCTCTCATTATAGCCCTTGCGGCTTATAGTTTCTCCTGGAGTTCTCTGCTGCTGTTTTGTGGATCTTCTGCTCCCAGTCCATCTTCAGTTAAAGGGAACCTGTCACCAGTTTTATGGTGTCCTAACTAAGGGAAACATAAATAAGTGACTGATTCTATTAGCAAAATGCTGAGTCACTTTCTTTAATTGACCCAGTCAATCTGCCAACATCTTGTATTGAAAAGCTCCAGCTGATAATAATGAGTCCTGAATATTTATGAGCTCCTGACTCTCCCCGCCCACCTGCTGCTGAATGACAGTTTGTTTCCATATGAATCAGCAGCAGGTGGGCAGGGGAGTGGCTATAGCTCTGAATTAAATATACGCTGGACTCAATGACATCACGCTGGACTCTAATCAGCTCATTAGCATGCGGCATGCCGCATCTTTGTGTGTAGATTATGAGGGAACCATCTGTCACACCAGTAAGTGAATACATCTAAGGTACTTTTTAGTAGTTAATGATTGTATATAATTAGATTATAATCAAATATCCACATGACATGTTCCCTTTAAGTCCTCCTTCCTTCCCTTCTGTTGTTTGTTCTGGCTAGGCCTTAGGTAGACGTGGGTTCCTTCATCCTGTGCAAGGAACCGGTTGTCTTTTGGCCTGCTCCCTAGCTGAGGGTTTGTATCAGTTGCAGCAGGGATTAGGTTCGAGTGCATGAACACTTCTACTATCGAGATTTGTTCATGTTGGTATCAGTCCGGCAAAGGGCTCAGGGATAGTCAGGAGAAGACCTTTCCCTGTTCCCTAGCTGGTGGGCCTGGCCTGTTGTTTTGTGTTAATTTGTTGTGTTTGGTTTGCTTTCCTTCCCTCACCTTCCGTGACAATGGCTGGAAGAAACTGTCATGGTGGTTTGGGCCTAGTGAAAAAGACAGGAAAGTAAAAATTCCAATCAGAGATATCAACTGTAAGTAATTACATCATGTCTGCCTATAGCCTGCATACGGAGAAGGCAGATTCTGCTCCCTAACTCTCTCATTAACTGACTCACTCACACAGAATCACTTAGAATTGTCATATACGGCATTGTAGTAGTGAGCTTTGACTAAAGATGTGTCTGTGTTGTGTCTATTCTCCTTGCCTCTCTCAAACTGTAGCTCCCTCCTACTCCCTCCTAATCTTTTAACAGATTTTTAAATAGACTTATATTCTGATCATTCAATATGTTGGCAGCCAGTATTTGTCCAGTTGAATCTCAACAGTAATACCGGAAACAGGCCTAATACCCGCCAAGTCCAATTTTAGCCAATGGGTTTAGGCCGGCAAAGGTAGTATCCTGTTATGCCGGATACGATGAACTCCGGCAGGCTGCTCCGCTAAAGGAACAGCCTGCCGGAGCAGTTTAGAGCTAGTGTGAAACTAGTCTTAATTCCAAATATTTGGGAAAACTTAGGATGATTCCGAATTGATTTGCTCCTCTCTTTATTTATACATATGTCCTTGTGTTTAATATATACATTTTCCCTACTTTGTTCACCAAGTTTTTGGTGGCAGCCTCAAACTGTGGTAGCCTCAATAAGTGCTTTTTTAAAATAAAAATGCTTCTCTAAAAAGAGACATGCCAGCTAGTCTCTTTTCTAAAAGGAAAGGTCTAAAACTACTATCCTTTAAGGCTCCATTCACACGTCTGAAATTTCGTTCCGCAATTTGCGGAACGGAATTGCGGACCCATTCATTCCTATAGGGAAGCACTATGTGCTGCCCGGATCCTGAATTGCGGATCCGCACTTCTGGGTCCGCAATTCCGATCCCGAAAAATATAGAACATGTCCTATTCTTGTCCGCAATTGCGGACAAGATTAGGCATTTTATATTAAGTGCCGGTGATGTGCAGTCCACAAAATTCAGAACGCACATCGCCGATGTCCGTATTTTGCGGATCCGTGGATCCGCAAAACACACACGGACGTGTGAATGGACCCTAAAAGAGATGAAAAAAGAATCTCTCTCTCTCTCTCTCGTGGGAACTTTATCAGCCAGGATATATGTGATTTAAACATAGCTTAATTCAATGGAAAAACACATGATCTGTAAAATGACAACCAGGAGATCTAAACATTTTAACCGATGGGGGTCTTGCCAGTGTCACTGCACTGTAATGGATTCTGGTCACAGAATTCAGTACACAGTTCCTGTACTTCAAGTTTCTAGTCACATATATTATCAGAAATTACTATACTTTTTACCATTACCAGACTTCCAAGAGTCTTGATTTTGATGGAATTGACCCACCCTCCAGGCTATTTTTGGTTAATGATTGCACAAATTTGTCATTTGAAATGAAATTTCATGGTTTGCAAAAGAACCAGTTTAATGCCAAATTCAGCTCTGCTACTAAAATTGCTACATATAAAGGGAGCTATGAAACTACTGTATATTAAAATTATTTTATGGCAGCATTCATTTCTGTTCACTGTAGTATATAATTCTCTCTTTTTTTATTCTATCCCATGTACTGCATAAATAAACTTATTCCTCACCTTTTTAGATTTCCAATATGACAAGAACAGAGCAACTTGGCAAAGATCAATAATAGTCCATCATTAAAGGGGTCATCCAAGATGTCGATATTGATGGCCTCTGCTCAGAAAATGTCATCAGCATCAAATCAGTAGGTGTCCACCTCCATCGGTCAGTTGTTTTGAAGAGCCTGCTGCTCTCCAGTGAATGCTCTGGCTCATTCCTAGGCCAATGTTCATCAGGCACATGGCTTGAGCACAGCTCAGTACCATGTCAGTGAATGGGGATTTGCTGCAATACCAAGCACAGCCGCTATCCAATCTGATATTGATGACCTATTTTGGCACTCCTATCAGCCAACTGTTTGCGGGAGCCTGCAGCACTGTGATGAGCATCAGAGCCTCTTTATAGCATACCCAGCACAATGCTGTACATTGTATGAGTGGTATTGCAGCTCATCACCATTCACTTGAATGCAGGGGCGTAGCTAAAGGATCATGGGCCCTGGTGCAAGAGTTCAGATTTGGACCCCATTTCCTCAGTGCTTTGTGGCCAGGGGCAGGGAAACACATAGCCTTTGTGCTGCCTGAGGCAAAAACTGAAATGGCACCCCTCATGCCAAATTCCTGATCTACCCCCTTCCCTCCAGCCAGAGGTATAACTTGAACAGCATGCACTTTCTATAATGCTGGTGTATTCCTATGCAGCACAAAGGTCTTTAGGCCCCCTCGGGCTCCTGGGCCGGTAGCAACTGCTACCTCTGCATATTTGAGGAAGGGGTTACTATTCAAGTATCTTTTTTTTGCACTAGAGTACCCTTCTACTGGAACAGATACTGTTTTGTTACTTATGTAGGGCCTTAGGGGGATGTACCAAGACAGGATGTTGCCTGAGCAACTGACATATCTCAACAAACTGTGGTCAGAGTGCATTTATAAAGGTCTCCTAGGTGACTTCTAAAAGTTTTTAATTTATGAGAGAGTAGAGAGTACAGTACTTACAGCGCAGTATAATATACACTTCCGGTGCCAATCACCATTGGCATCTAGAATGTCTCTCAAGGCAAGGCATGATGTCTCCCAGGTGCAAGGCAGCTTTCAGCTATAGATTATCATGATAATTACATAATATTATACTTCACATGTGGTGTGGAGGAGACTAAAAAGTAGGTTAGATTTCAGTTGCTAGGAAACAGAAGCAGATCATAGCAAGGACTGTTCAGGCAAAAAATACATGTACAAGTGTGGTTCTGCCAAAATAGTATTAAAATTGTTAGAATACAATATGGAAAATGTATATAATCAGTAATTAAAGGGGATTTCTAGGGAGAATGCTTTAAAAAATGTGCCATAAAATGTTAAAAATAAAAAAGAAGGTAATTCTGGCACAACAAATCAGTACCCTGTGCCCTATATCGATGTGCTCTACCAGGGTGGGCCCCACAATGCTGTTATACATGTTTATCATACCACTAATATATCTCGCCTCTCTATTGAGGCCCAGGTCCAGGATGAGCCCTGGGTTTCCCACCGTCACCCCCAGGATCTCGGCCTGTCTTTCCCTATAGTACTGGTGGAAGTGCTTTTGTCCCCCCATCTTCTCCTGCTTGATGCCTGTCTGGCTCTGCAGTAAGTCCACCAGGTGAGGCTCTTCAGGATCATGTCTGGAGAGTAAGTGGTGGCGGTGTAGGTGGCAACAGTTCTGAGCTCTGTGGCCAGTGGAAGGTGGCTGAACATGAGCATACTAGGGGGAATGTCAACTACATGGCTTCTCCTGTCCCGGGGAAGGTGAAACGCAAGCCACCGCCACCGATGTGATAAGCATGGGTAACCGTATTGTGGGGCCCACCCTGGCAGAACACATTGGTACAGGGAACATGGCACCAATGTGATGTTCCAGAATTAGCTTGAGGGGAGCACAGGCAGGAGCAGGGAACTGTGCTCCCTCATTTGCAGAAGTATCCATGACAGCCAGAAATCCGTACACCAGTACAGCTCTGATAAGCCAGCTCTGTACCAGAATGATGATTTTAAGAAGCAGTACAATCCAGGACTTTGGGTCCTTTTTTAAGATGGAAAACAACACAATTAATTAATATATACGTATATTGCAAAAATGATTTGAGGGCTATTTAAAACAGTTTAAGAGAAACTTGTAAAGAAGTTTAGTTACTCTTTAAATAATGGCCCATATTTACTAATGAGAATGTACCTAGATTTTGGCATAAACTGTGCCAAATAGTGCCACTAGTGGCATATCTAGGGTTAGGGTCCATTAACACGTCCATAGAATGGGTCCGAATCTGTTACGCAACGTTGCGGAACGAATCCGGACCCATTCAATTTCTATGGGGCCGGAAGAGATGCGGACAGCACACAGAGTGGACAATTGTGGACAAGAATAGGCAGTTCTATGGGGGTGCCGGCCTGGTGATCCAGCTAGCCACTGAGGAAGGAGAAAGTAAAGTCCCCGAAACGCGTCTGGCGTGGACTACATACTCGGTCATCAGATTGAATAGCCGGACACATGTTTGCAAATATCGACTGAGTTATTAATAAGTGAAGCGCTTCATTAAAGGTAATTGATAGCGGAAACCTGGAACCGGCATTTCTATAGGAACAGGCACGCAGCCGACTTACTCCTAGCACTGGGGTTCCAGATATCTTGAGACACGTGGGACGCCCAAGAAATATTATCGACAGTGCAACAAGCCGAGGCACGAGGACCGCGAATATCCAACAACAGGATACAGTAACATCTCGCTACAAAGTAGCAGAGGAATATAGATCCGCTACATGATTCTTGCGAAGGATTCCTATATTGGATAAAGCCATAGGTAAGCTTACCTTTCAGACACACCACGTGGGACGCCACGAGCGAAAGCTGAAGCGTGAGTACCATCTATCTATATTGAAGGCTGACCAAATTGCATGAGCAGCAATTATCCATTGCAAAATATCTAACTTACAGAGCAATATCTAACTTACAGAGCAATATGCCGATATTATGATTAAAGTGACACCTCATATATAGAGTTGAGCGAACACCTGGATGTTCGGGTTCGAGAAGTTCGGCCGAACATCCCGGAAATGTTCGGGTTCGGGATCCGAACCCGATCCGAACTTCGTCCCGAACCCGAACCCCATTGAAGTCAATGGGGACCCGAACTTTTCGGCACTAAAAAGGCTGTAAAACAGCCCAGGAAAGAGCTAGAGGGCTGCAAAAGGCAGCAACATGTAGGTAAATCCCCTGCAAACAAATGTGGATAGGGAAATGAATTAAAATAAAAATTAAATAAATAAAAATTAACCAAAATCAATTGGAGAGAGGTTCCATAGCAGAGAATCTGGCTTCCCGTCACCCACCACTGGAACAGTCCATTCTCAGATATTTAGGCCCCGGCACCCAGGCAGAGGAGAGAGGTCCCGTAACAGAGAATCTGGCTTCATGTCAGCAGAGAATTAGTCTGCATGTCATAGCAGAGAATGAGGCTTCACGTCAGCCACCACTGCAACAGACCATTGGCATATATTTAGGCCCAGCACCCAGGCAGAGGAGGGAGGTCCCGTAACAGAGAATCTGTCTTCATGTCAGCAGAGAATCAGTCTGCATGTCATAGCAGAGAATGAGGCTTCACGTCAGCCACCACTGCAACAGTCCATTGGCATATATTTAGGCCCAGCACACACACAGGCAGAGGAGAGAGGTCCCGTAACAGAGAATCTGTCTTCATGTCAGCAGAGAATCAGTCTGCATGTCATAGCAGAGAATGAGGCTTCACGTCAGCCACCACTGCAACAGTCCATTGGCATATATTTAGGCCCAGCACACACACAGGCAGAGGAGAGAGGTCCCGTAACAGAGAATCTGTCTTCATGTCAGCAGAGAATTAGTCTGCATGTCATAGCAGAGAATGAGGCTTCACGTCAGCCACCACTGCAACAGTCCATTGGCATATATTTAGGCCCAGCACACACACAGGCAGAGGAGAGAGGTCCCGTAACAGAGAATCTGGCTTCATGTCAGCAGAGAATCAGTCTGCATGTCATAGCAGAGAATGAGGCTTCACGTCAGCCACCACTGCAACAGTCCATTGGCATATATTTAGGCCCAGCACCCAGGCAGAGGAGAGAGGTCCCGTAACAGAGAATCTGGCTTCATGTCAGCAGAGAATTAGTCTGCATGTCATAGCAGAGAATGAGGCTTCACGTCAGCCACCACTGCAACAGTCCATTGGCATATATTTAGGCCCAGCACCCAGGCAGAGGAGAGAGGTCCCGTAACAGAGAATCTGTCTTCATGTCAGCAGAGAATCAGTCTGCATGTCATAGCAGAGAATGAGGCTTCACGTCAGCCACCACTGCAACAGTCCATTGGCATATATTTAGGCCCAGCACCCAGGCAGAGGAGGGAGGTCCCGTAACAGAGAATCTGGCTTCATGTCAGCAGAGAATCAGTCTGCATGTCATAGCAGAGAATCAGGCTTCACGTCAGCCACCACTGCAACAGTCCATTGGCATATATTTAGGCCCAGCACACACACAGGCAGAGGAGAGAGGTCCCGTAACAGAGAATCTGGCTTCATGTCAGCAGAGAATTAGTCTGCATGTCATAGCAGAGAATGAGGCTTCACGTCAGCCACCACTGCAACAGTCCATTGGCATATATTTAGGCCCAGCACACAGGCAGAGGAGAGAGGTCCCGTAACAGACAATCTGGCTTCATGTCAGCAGAGAATCATTCTGCATGTCATAGCAGAGAATCAGGCTTCACGTCACCCAACATTGGAACAGTCCATTGGCATATATTTAGGCCCCGGCACCCAGACACAGGAGAGGTTCATTCAACTTTGGGTAGCCTCGCAATATAATGGTAAAATGAAAATAAAAATAGGATTGAATGAGGAAGTGCCCTGGAGTCCAATAATATATGGTTAAGGGGAGGTAGTTAATGTCTAATCTGGACAAGGGACGGACAGATCCTGTGGGATCCATGCCTGGTTCATTTTTATGAACGTCAGCTTGTCCACATTGGCTGTAGACAGGCGGCTGCGTTTGTCTGTAATGACGCCCCCTGCCGTGCTGAATACACGTTCAGACAAAACGCTGGCCGCCGGGCAGGCCAGCACCTCCAAGGCATAAAAGGCTAGCTCTGGCCACGTGGACAATTTAGAGACCCAGAAGTTGAATGGGGCCGAACCATCAGTCAGTACGTGGAGGGGTGTGCACACGTACTGTTCCACCATGTTAGTGAAATGTTGCCTCCTGCTAACACGTTGCGTATCAGGTGGTGGTGCAGTTAGCTGTGGCGTGTTGACAAAAGTTTTCCACATCTCTGCCATGCTAACCCTGCCCTCAAAGGAGCTGGCATTGACACAGCTGCCTTGGCGACCTCTTGCTCCTCCTCTGCCTTGGCCTTGGGCTTCCACTTGTTCCCCTGTGACATTTGGGAATGCTCTCAGTAGCGCGTCTACCAACGTGCGCTTGTACTCGCGCATCTTCCTATCACGCTCCAGTGCAGGAAGTAAGGTGGGCACATTGTCTTTGTAGCGTGGATCCAGCAGGGTGGCAACCCAGTAGTCCGCACAGGTTAAAATGTGGGCAACTCTGCTGTCGTTGCGCAGGCACTGCAGCATGTAGTCGCTCATGTGTGCCAGGCTGCCCAGGGGTAAGGACAAGCTGTCCTCTGTGGGAGGCGTATCGTCATCGTCCTGCCTTTCCCCCCAGCCACGCACCAGTGATGGACCCGAGCTGCGTTGGGTGCCACCCCGCTGTGACCATGCTTCATCCTCATCCTCCTCCACCTCCTCCTCATCCTCGTCCTCCTCGTCCTCCAGTAGTGGGCCCTGTCTGGCCACATTTGTACCTGGCCTCTGCTGTTGCCAAAAACCTCCCTCTGAGTCACTTCGAAGAGACTGGCCTGAAAGTGCTAAAAATGACCCCTCTTCCTCCTCCTCCTCCTCCTCCTCCTCCTGGGCCACCTCCTCTTGCATCATCGCCCTAAGTGTTTTCTCAAGGAGACATAGAAGTGGTATTGTAACGCTGATAACGGCGTCATCGCCACTGGCCATGTTGGTGGAGTACTCGAAACAGCGCAACAGGGCACACAGGTCTCGCATGGAGGCCCAGTCATTGGTGGTGAAGTGGTGCTGTTCTGTAGTGCGACTGACCCGTGCGTGCTGCAGCTGAAACTCCACTATGGCCTGCTGCTGCTCGCACAGTCTGTCCAGCATGTGCAAGGTGGAGTTCCACCTGGTGGGCACGTCGCATATGAGGCGGTGAGCGGGAAGGCCGAAGTTACGCTGTAGCGCAGACAGGCGAGCAGCAGCAGGATGTGAACGCCGGAAGCGCGAACAGACGGCCCGCACTTTATGCAGCAGCTCTGACATGTCGGGGTAGTTGTGAATGAACTTCTGCACCACCAAATTCAGCACATGCGCCAAGCAAGGGATGTGCGTCAAATTGGCTAGTCCCAGAGTTGCAACGAGATTTCGCCCATTATCGCACACCACCAGGCCGGGCTTGAGGCTCACCGGCAGCAACCACTCGTCGGTCTGTTGTTCAATACCCCGCCACAACTCCTGTGCGGTGTGGGGCCTGTCCCCCAAACATATGAGTTTCAGAATGGCCTGCTGACGTTTACCCCGGGCTGTGCTGAAGTTGGTGGTGAAGGTGTGTGGCTGACTGGATGAGCAGGTGGAAGAAGAGGAGGAGGAAGCCGAGAAGGAGGAGGTGGCAACAGGAGGCAAAGAATGTTGCCCTGCGAACCTTGGCGGCGGAAGGACGTGCGCCAAACAGCTCTCCGCCTGGGGCCCAGCTGCCACTACATTTACCCAGTGTGCAGTTAGGGAGATATAGCGTCCCTGGCCGTGCTTACTGGTCCACGTATCTGTGGTTAGGTGGACCTTGCCACAGATGGCGTTGCGCAGTGCACACTTGATTTTATCGGATACTTGGTTGTGCAGGGAAGGCACGGCTCTCTTGGAGAAGTAGTGGCGGCTGGGAACAACATACTGTGGGACAGCAAGCGACATGAGCTGTTTGAAGCTGTCTGTGTCCACCAGCCTAAATGACAGCATTTCATAGGCCAGTAGTTTAGAAATGCTGGCATTCAGGGCCAGGGATCGAGGGTGGCTAGGTGGGAATTTACGCTTTCTCTCAAATGTTTGTGAGATGGAGAGCTGAACGCTGCCGTGTGACATGGTTGAGACGCTTGGTGACGGAGGTGGTGGTGGTGGTGTTGGTGGTACATCCCCTGTTTGCTGGGCGGCAGGTGCCAACGTTCCTCCAGAGGCGGAGGAAGAGGCCGAGGCGGCAGCAGCAGAAGAGGCCGAGGCGGCAGCAGCAGAAGAGGTAGCAGGGGGAGCCTGAGTGACTTCCTTGGTTTTAAGGTGTTTACTCCACTGCAGTTCATGCTTTGCATGCAGGTGCCTGGTCATGCAGGTTGTGCTCAGGTTCAGAACGTTAATGCCTCGCTTCAGGCTCTGATGGCACAGCGTGCAAACCACTCGGGTCTTGTCGTCAGCACATTGTTTGAAGAAGTGCCATGCCAGGGAACTCCTTGAAGCTGCCTTTGGGGTGCTCGGTCCCAGATGGCGGCGGGCAGTAGCAGGCGGAGTCTCTTGGCGGCGGGTGTTCTGCTTTTGCCCACTGCTCCCTCTTTTGCTACGCTGTTGGCTCGGTCTCACCACTGCCTCTTCCTCCGAACTGTGAAAGTCAGTGGCACGACCTTCATTCCATGTGGGGTCTAGGACCTCATCATCCCCTGCATCGTCTTCCACCCAGTCTTGATCCCTGACCTCCTGTTCAGTCTGCACACTGCAGAAAGACGCAGCAGTTGGCACCTGTGTTTCGTCATCATCAGAGACATGCTGAGGTGGTATTCCCATGTCCTCATCATCAGGAAACATAAGTGGTTGTGCGTCAGTGCATTCTATATCTTTCACCGCTGGGGAAGGGCTAGGTGGATGCCCTTGGGAAACCCTGCCAGCGGAGTCTTCAAACAGCATAAGAGACTGCTGCATAACTTGAGGCTGAGACAGTTTCCCTGGTATGCATGGGGGTGATGTGACAGACTGATGGGGTTGGTTTTCAGGCGCCATCTGTGCGCTTTCTGCAGAAGACTGGGTGGGAGATAATGTGAACGTGCTGGATCCACTGTCGGCCACCCAATTGACTAATGCCTGTACCTGCTCAGGCCTTACCATCCTTAGAACGGCATTGGGCCCCACCATATATCGCTGTAAATTCTGGCGGCTACTGGGACCTGAGGTAGTTGGTACACTAGGACGTGTGGATGTGGCAGAACGGCCACGTCCTCTCCCAGCACCAGAGGGTCCACTAACACCACCACGACCATGTCCACGTCCGCGTCCCTTACTAGATGTTTTTCTCATTGTTATGGTTCACCACAACAACAAAAATATTATTTGGCCCAATGTATTGTATTCAAATTCAGCGGGATATAAATTTGAGGCCTAGTATTTAGGCGCTGGGTGACCGGTATGGATTTACTAACAGAATTAGACTTGGAAATGCACAGTAGCGTGTGTGTGAAGTTATTCTGAATGACCCTATGTGCACCTTGAATATTATATACCCTTTTAGGGATAGATTTCAAATAGCTCTGATATAGCAGAAACCACTAAATTATGAAATTGCTAAATTGGGAATTGTATTTCAACCCAGAACAAAAAATGTGCTTTGACGGACACTAAATAACTTTCCCAGCCACAACAGGACAGCGGTAACGAGAGATTTAGCGGGATATAAATTTGAGGCCTAGTATTTAGGCGCTGGGTGACCGGTATGGATTTAGTGACAGAATTAGACTTGGAAATGCACAGTAGCGTGTGTGTGAAGTTATTCTGAATGACCCTATGTGCACCTTGAATATTATATACCCTTTTAGGGATAGATTTCAAATAGCTCTGATATAGCAGGAACCACTAAATTATGAAATTGCTAAATTGGGAATTGTACTTCAACCCAGAACAAAAAATGTGCTTTGACGGACACTAAATAACTTTCCCAGCCACAACAGGACAGCGGTAACGAGAGATTTAGCGGGATATAAATTTGAGGCCTAGTATTTAGGCGCTGGGTGACCGGTATGGATTTAGTGACAGAATTAGACTTGGAAATGCACAGTAGCGTGTGTGTGAAGTTATTCTGAATGACCCTATGTGCACCTTGAATATTATATACCCTTTTAGGGATAGATTTCAAATAGCTCTGATATAGCAGAAACCACTAAATTATGAAATTGCTAAATTGGGAATTGTATTTCAACCCAGAACAAAAAATGTGCTTTGACGGACACTAAATAACTTTCCCAGCCACAACAGGACAGCGGTAACGAGAGATTTAGCGGGATATAAATTTGAGGCCTAGTATTTAGGCGCTGGGTGACCGGTATGGATTTAGTGACAGAATTAGACTTGGAAATGCACAGTAGCGTGTGTGTGAAGTTATTCTGAATGACCCTATGTGCACCTTGAATATTATATACCCTTTTAGGGATAGATTTCAAATAGCTCTGATATAGCAGAAACCACTAAATTATGAAATTGCTAAATTGGGAATTGTATTTCAACCCAGAACAAAAAATGTGCTTTGACGGACACTAAATAACTTTCCCAGCCACAACAGGACAGCGGTAACGAGAGATTTAGCGGGATATAAATTTGAGGCCTAGTATTTAGGCGCTGGGTGACCGGTATGGATTTAGCGACAGAATTAGACTTGGAAATGCACAGTAGCGTGTGTGTGAAGTTATTCTGAATGACCCTATGTACACCTTGAATATTATATACTCTTTTAGGGATAGATTTCAAATAGCTCTGATATAGCAGGAACCACTAAATTATGAAATTGCTAAATTGGGAATTGTACTTCAACCCAGAACAAAAAATGTGCTTTGACGGACACTAAATAACCCAGCCACAACAGGACAGCGGTAACGAGAGATTTAGCGGGATATAAATTTGAGGCCTAGTATTTAGGCGCTGGGTGACCGGTATGGATTTAGTGACAGAATTAGACTGGGATATGGCCAAAAAATAACCACACTATTGCTGGTTAAATGCACTTGGTGACGGGCGCAGCTTGCCCCTGATGTAGTATATGGCCAAAAAATGAACAGACTATTGCTGGTTAAATGCACTTGGTGTCACAGCTTGACGAACCACACTACTGAGGGTTAAATGCACTTGGTGACGGGCGTAGCTTGCCCCTGATGTAGTATATGGCCAAAAAATGAACAGACTATTGCTGGTTAAATGCACTTGGTGACGGGCGCAGCTTGCCCCTGATTTAGTATATGGCCAAAAAATGAACAGACTATTGCTGGTTAAATGCACTTGGTGTGATAGCTTGACCAACCACACTACTGAGGGTTAAATGCACTTGGTGACGGGCGCAGCTTGCCCCTGATGTAGTATATGGCCAAAAAATGAACAGACTATTGCTGGTTAAATGCACTTGGTGTGATAGCTTGACCAACCACACTACTGAGGGTTAAATGCACTTGGTGACGGGTGCAGCTTGCCCCTGATGTAGTATATGGCCAAAAAATGAACAGACTATTGCTGGTTAAATGCACTTGGTGACGGGCGCAGCTTGCCCCTGATTTAGTATATGGCCAAAAAATGAACAGACTATTGCTGGTTAAATGCACTTGGTGTGATAGCTTGACCAACCACACTACTGAGGGTTAAATGCACTTGGTGACGGGCGCAGCTTGCCCCTGATGTAGTATATGGCCAAAAAATGAACAGACTATTGCTGGTTAAATGCACTTGGTGTCACAGCTTGACGAACCACACTACTGAGGGTTAAATGCACTTGGTGACGGGCGCAGCTTGCCCCTGATGTAGTATATGGCCAAAAAATAAACAGACTATTGCTGGTTAAATGCACTTGGTGTGACAGCTTCACCCTGATGTAGGATTTAGCCAAAAAACAACCACACCATTGAGGGTTAAATGCACTTGGTGACAGGCGCAGCTTGCCCCTGATTTAGTATATGGCCAAAAAATGAACAGACTATTGCTGGTTAAATGCACTTGGTGTGACAGCTTCACCCTGATGTAGGCTTTAGCCAAAAAACAACCACACCATTGAGGGTTAAATGCACTTGGTCGCAGCTTGGATGCACTTGGTCGCAGCACCGCACAAGACACAAAATGGCCGCCGATCACCCCAGAAAAAAGTGACTGACAAACGGTCTGGGCAGCCTAAAAACAGTGAGTGAGCATTTGAATTTTAGCAGCTCAATGATGCACAGCTGCAGATCGATCGATTAATCAAGTGAAGTCCTTTGGAGGAGTTAATCTGCCTAATCTCGCCCTACTGTCGCATCCGCAACCTCTCCCTACGCTAATCAGAGCAGAGTGACGGGCGGCGCTATGTGACTCCAGCTTAAATAGAGGCTGGGTCACATGGTGCTCTGGCCAATCACAGCCATGCCAATAGTAGGCATGGCTGTGACGGCCTCTCGGGGCAAGTAGTATGACGCTTGTTGATTGGCTGCTTTGCAGCCTTTCAAAAAGCGCCAAGAAAGCGTCACAAAAGCGCCAAGAAAGCGACGAACACCGAACCCGAACCCGGACTTTTACGAAAATGTCCGGGTTCGGGTCCGTGTCACGGACACCCCAAAATTCGGTACGAACCCGAACTATACAGTTCGAGTTCGCTCATCCCTACTTGTGAACACTAGTCACAAGATCGATACTGGAGCATATTTGGAAATATATGAACTCTATTGCACGTCATACAGGAAGATTCTTAGATTCCATTTAAAGGCCTTTTTTGCCCATTACATGCAATACTGCATCAAGGGGTTTTTTCAATATAAAATCTACTAGGCTGTGTGAATACCGCAATCATTTGGATTTACTCTACCCTCAGATTTCGCTTGATATACTTGTTATTTTATGTTGATATTCTCTATTTTACCCTGCATTTTTATTCCAGATAGGAGGAAGCAATTTTCCATTCTTTAATTCTCATTTATTTTTCCTTTCAATTTATTTATTTTATATTTTTATGTATTTGATATAGGATGTCCTTTGGAAGTACCATGCTTTGATAGGGTTTTTTCTATTTAGCATCTATATATATTATTGTGTTATTGTCTATATTAAAATTCCATTGATAAACTTGACATATATGTGATTCCATCTATCAGAGTGCCCATCCACTTTTATAAATTTCTTTTACTTGGTGAGTAGGGTGTAACACTAGTTTGGAGCACCTATACATCATCAGTGAAAAGGTGAGCTGTCCTTTACTCCCTGTTTCTTCAAATACTCTGCCAAGAAACTGTCTGAAGTCAGGACAGGCAGAATTCGTGCATATCTATATAGCAAGTCAACTGAGGGTCAATACGATACACAGGCAGTAGTCAGGACAGGCAGAACAGGATCAGAGATGGTAACAAGCAAGGTTTGGTACGCTGGCAGTCAGAAAGAGATAGGCACATCTTCACTAGGACTAGAATACCTAATGCTCAGACACCTGGCATTGGGGGAAGGCACCTTAAATATACACAAGTAGCCAGCCATTTTCTAGAGGCAACTAGGATGTGCGCACTGGTCTTTTAAGAGACAGGGAGCATGCACCCTAGAGACAGGCCGGGATGCCCTTACTGAGTAGCACAGGTCGCAGCTTGCTGGAGTCACATGGGACACCAAAAGGTTGGACTTGTTGCTGGTGAGGAGCGGTGTGTGAGCAGGTGTTAAAGTCGCCCTAAATCAGTGCATTTGAGATGCACTCTGGTGCTCCGAATCAATGTACCCCCAAGGGGTTAATATCCACGTGTGGTTGAGAGACTGGACACTGACACAGACGCTGGTCAAAGCAATATCTACCTTTATTACAAAGAGTAAACGTTATATACATCTTCAGAAGAGGGCAGTCCTCTCTGAGGCTTAAACATTGTTTCATTGGTCAAAGGGGAAAAAGAGATAAGAGAAACAGAGATAACACTCTAACATCTGCGCATTGTGCACCACTTTGGAATGTGAACTAATGTAAACATCAAGTAGACGCCACATTCTAATGGCGTCTATTCTAACAATAATACTGCATACGTCATGTGTGACACTTCAAGGAGGTGCTTCTCTATAGGCAGTGAATAATATGTATATATCATCAAGCCATATAATTGGCTTATGCATTCCTCCACAATCTATACACCTCCCTTGGGACACCTGTACAAAGATGAGAAAACAGACACTGCCCACAGCACAGCTCTATGTCCCCCCCCCCCCCTCTTCTCCTCATAGCATTGCATAGACAGAGCTCGACTAACAACAGAAAGGGGAGGCTCCTGAGATAAGAAGAAGTTTTGTAACAACTTAAGATTAACCAGTTACAGTCCTAGAGATACAAAAAATATAGAATAAAATTCACACATCTCTAACACAGGTCCTGACCAGCAGAACAAGAGAAGCAGAGTGAGTAACATGGCACCTGTGCCTCCCCGAAAGAGTGGGGCAGCAGCATGGGTCGCCATTGCAAAAACATGCAAGTGCCAGGGCATAGTGTGTAGTGAGGCCTCACCCCCTACGCAGCTCTACAAGTGGAAACAATCAGTCCTGCTCAAATTCTAGGGCAGTTTGCTTGCAACCATTTAAATCATTCCCAGAGAACCCTTTTAAGTGACAAATTCTGCGCCCATTTATTTCTTACTATATATTTGTATTGGTGGGAGCTTCTATTTTATTATCTTTTTAGTGCCAAGTCTAGAACTGGCACATGGATTAACAGATAATTTTTGGAAACTGGTGGACATGAATTTCCTTATTTTACTACAAAAAGGCTTTAAGCATACTAATTACAGTTCTCTCTGGTATGCCTGTGGGCATACCTTACATAAGCAGGATGTTGGTTATTCACCCAAGGTCTAGATTCTTAGTGATCCTCGGCTCAACTGGGGCCTTCTGCCCTTGGTCTCCCACAGTGCTCTTAACCTTCAGCACCACAATCTTGTTGGTGTGCGCCAATGATGCCACTACAATGGACAATGTTCCTCTATCTTTTTTGTTCCCTTTTCAGGAACTGTGGTGCAGACTCACAAATACATTTTGCTACTAGGGAGCCACCTCAGCAGCTACAGCTGCATACACATTACACACGATACTCTCTCCATTTGGCAGGAAACACCTCAAAGCTTCCAGCTCTGCTCTCTAGTGGTGTCATCATAAGAGGTTTGTGGCCACTAGGTCCTCCAACATATGACCAGGTAAAGAACCACTGTCACATTTATCAGCAGTAAACGTACGTTTGCCACAAATTAGCGTTAGTAATTCCATTATAGGAATTTTAGGACGGAATGCAAAACGGAACCCTTTAAGAGGCATTCAGTTTTGCTCTGTCCTAATACATTTCTATCTGCACAAATAACGGTTCCATTTTTTTCCGTTATGTATGACGGAAAAAAAGTCCTCACTATACACCGCGGTGAGGATTGGAGGAAGTGGCTGGCTGTGAAGCTGCCAGCAACTTCAGACGACCCAGAAATGGAGGTGCCGGCAGCTTCAGAGTAAGTCCATCCCCCCAATCCCCACCACTATGCACGGCTCTGAGCGCCAGGGATTGAAGCTCTGGGGTATCTGAGGTCTGGGGTTCTCTGATGTCCTGCCTGTTCTTCTGCTATGCCCTGCACAGGGTATGTACTGAGCGTGGATGTCACAACCTGCTGCTTTAAACTTTTTTTCTCAACATGGAATGCTGTTTGAAGAGCAGAATATAGTTTGTCAGTCATTAATCATGTTGCAGCGTTTGCAGTATTGATCTGCAGCTTTCACAGATGGAATTCACTGCGCACAGAGAACACACAATGACTGTTGGTGGGAGTTGAGCACAATGGCAACAGAATGAACCTGATTAATAAAATCAAAGCAGGTTTCCTTAGCAACTAGAGGATATATCAGCAGCCTGATATTATATTGCTATATTTAACTATTGCTTGCCAGACAGGACTGTATGTTAAAGGGCATCTGTCAGCAGATTTGAACCTACACTACGTGCAGAATTATTAGGCAAATGAGTATTTTGACCACATCATCCTCTTTATGCATGTTGTTTTACTCCAAGCTGTATAGGCTCGAAAGCCTACTACCAATTAAGCATATTAGGTGATGTGCATCTCTGTAATGAGAAGGGGTGTGGTCTAATGACATCAACACCCTATATCAGGTGTGCATAATTATTAGGCAACTTCCTTTCCTTTGGCAAAATGGGTCAAAAGAAGGACTTGACAGGCTCAGAAAAGTCAAAAATAGTGAGATATCTTGCAGAGGGATGCAGCACTCTTAAAATTGCAAAGCTTCTGAAGCGTGATCATCGAACAATCAAGCGTTTCATTCAAAATGGTCAACAGGGTCGCAAGAAGCGTGTGGAAAAACCAAGGCGCAAAATAACTGCCCATGAACTGAGAAAAGTTAAGCGTGCAGCTGCCAAGATGCCACTTGCCACCAGTTTGGCCATATTTCAGAGCTGCAACATCACTGGAGTGCCCAAAAGCACAAGGTGTGCAATACTCAGAGACATGGCCAAGGTAAGAAAGGCTGAAAGACGACCACCACTGAACAAGACACACAAGCTGAAACGTCAAGACTGGGCCAAGAAATATCTCAAGACTGATTTTTCTAAGGTTTTATGGACTGATGAAATGAGAGTGAGTCTTGATGGGCCAGATGGCTGGATTGGTAAAGGGCAGAGAGCTCCAGTCCGACTCAGAAGCCAGCAAGGTGGAGGTGGAGTACTGGTTTGGGCTGGTATCATCAAAGATGAGCTTGTGGGGCCTTTTTGGGTTGAGGATGGAGTCAAGCTCAACTCCCAGTCCTACTGCCAGTTTCTGGAAGACACCTTCTTCAAGCAGTGGTACAGGAAGAAGTCTGCAAGGTAAGAAAAACATGATTTTCATGCAGGACAATGCTCCATCACACGCGTCCAAGTACTCCACAACGTGGCTGGCAAGAAAGGGTATAAAAGAAGAAAATCTAATGACATGGCCTCCTTGTTCACCTGATCTGAACCCCATTGAGAACCTGTGGTCCATCATCAAATGTGAGATTTACAAGGAGGGAAAACAGTACACCTCTCTGAACAGTGTCTGGGAGGCTGTGGTTGCTGCTGCACGCAATGTTGATGGTGAACAGATCAAAACACTGACAGAATCCATGGATGGCAGGCTTTTGAGTGTCCTTGCAAAGAAAGGTGGCTATATTGGTCACTGATTTGTTTTTGTTTTGTTTTTGAATGTCAGAAATGTATATTTGTGAATGTTGAGATGTTATTTTGGTTTCACTGGTAAAAATAAATAATTGAAATGGGTATATATTTGTTTTTTGTTAAGTTGCCTAATAATTATGTACAGTAATAGTCACCTGCACACACAGATATCCCCCTAAAATAGCTAAAACTAAAAACTACTTCCAAAAATATTCAGCTTTGATATTAATTAGTTTTTTGGGTTCATTGAGAACATGGTTGTTGTTCAATAATAAAATTAATCCTCAAAAATACAACTTGCCTAATAATTCTGCACTCCCTGTATGAAACTGACTGACCTGTTACATATGCGCTTGGCAGTTGAAGACATCTGTGTTGGTCCCATGTTCATATGTGCCCGCATTGCTGAGAAAAATTATGTTTTATTATATACAAATAAGCCTCTAGGAGTAATGGGGGCATTGCCGTTACACCTGGAGGCTCAGCTCTCTCTGCAACTGCTGTGCCCTCTGCACTATGATTGACAGGGCCAGACTTGATGACGTTTTCCCTGCGTGGTCCTGTCAATTAAAGTGGAGAAGGTACGGCAGTTGCAGAGACAGCAGAGCCTCTAGGAGTAGGTGTAATAGCAGCGCCCCTTTTGCTCCTAAAGGCTCCTTTGCATATATTAAAATATTATTTTTTCTCAGTAATGCAGGCACATATGAACATGGGACAAACACAGATGCCTTCAGCTACAAAGCGCACATGTAACAGGTCAGTCAGTTTCATAGGTACAAATCTGACAGATGCCCTTTAAAGACTACAGGATATTTTGCCCTTCCTGTTATTTTTAAATTTATTTTTATGCTTACCTATTTTAATGGCAGATAATTTGAAAAAAAATTAAATCTGAAGAAATAGTGAATGGTCTAAAATAATGAAAGAAGTCCTACTTACCATTTTCTCCCTTGCCGCTTCCATCATGCTGCAGTCCTGCCAGCACTGACGTCATCTTCGTGAATGCAGCGGTAATGTCCCATACACACAAGCTCACTGTGCAGCCAATGACTGGCCTCGGCAGTATGCAGAATGTGACTGCTGAGGCTAGTGTTGAGCTGCAGTGGTGACATGGTGTGCACGGGACATCACCAATGCACCCAGGAAAACAAACACTGGTTGGGGAGGACCAGAGTGCGATGCTAGAAGCTGCAGGGGAGAGAGGTGGAGAGTATGAATTCTTATGTTATTTTGTCAGATTTATCACATTTACTGCTGCTTGAGAGGTTCTAATTGAACTTAGGAAACGCCTAATTTTATACACAAAATATTCCAAGAAGAAGAATAAGAACATTTGGTAGTGACCTGATAAAATATGGTCCTCCTCCTGGCTAACAACAAATACCAGCCTCTTTTCCTGCATAACAGTATCAGCTACAATGTCTTTATGGTGTACCCATAAGAATGTTAGCAATCACCACCTATAAGAGCCACAATGTCCCCAAGGTGTTAACCAAAGTGCCTGATAATAATGTCAGCAACATGGCGGCCATACCAGTGCCACACAAAGATGTACCTTAAACCTGAACATTTGCAAATCAAGGGTTAATTTCAGCTCCAATGACATGGACTTGTCAGACCCTGTTTGATAAACTTCAATATCTACTCATACTGTTGAGTTGGCTGGTATTACATCTACGCCTTGTGTTCCTGGGAAGTCTACATAAAAAAACCCGAAGGTGGTCACTGTTATCCCAGTCAGCATCGCAGCAGGAGCCGTGACAAGTGAGTAACTTATTGGTGAAAATAATTTCTGAAGCTCAACTGTCATTATTATCCAAGGGGGTTTCTTTTAGCCCAACTGTCCATTGTGATTTGTATAGGACTTTGATGGACATTGATAAATTACTGTGGAATATCGGAGTACGGAAACATTTTCTCTGCAGCAATCCTGATATTGATGTACCTGCTTCTCAGAATGTTTCGCACAATGTGTTGAGTTATGATTTTCCTGATATGTTTTCTCTTGGGGACTTTAAAGAAGAATTAGCTATGTCTGAACTATGTTACCTGGAGTCTGAACGGCCTGCTGTAGGCACTGTTCACACTTCTACAGCTTTTTGTACCTCCAATCCCTACTTCTATCCTGTTCATTCTAGATCTGTTGTAGATAGATTCCAAGAACTCATGGAACGGTATCTTACAGTACGTCATTATATAAGCAGATTAGTAGTAGGGATAAAGTGAGTTTTGATCCCAATAATTTTACTCGTTCTGAAAGAAAGGCCATTCATCAACTCAGACAATTCCTCAGTTTGGTAATTCGCCAGCCGGACAAGGGGGAACCCCGTGGTCCTTCTTGATGCAGGTCTTTATCGGCAACTCAGTTTCACCATGTTGTCTGATTCCCTTACAAGTGTCCGCCTGCCAAGTGACCCAATCAGTCAATTTTCGGTTCATATTAAAGACGTTGTCCAACAGTGGGTTAATTTGGGTATCATTTTGGATAGACAAGCTGAATTCATCCTTGTACATCACCCAGTGGCTACGGTATTTCATTCTCTGCCCAAGATTCACAAACCTAGCTTTTCGCCCGCATTAAGGCCTATTGTAGCCGGTATAGGTTGCTTGAATGAAAATTTGTGTTCTTGGACTGATAGTTTGCTGCACCCACTGCTGGGTAAATTACCAGGTTACATTCAGGACACAAAGCATGTTCTATATCAACTTACAGCTTTACAGTGGCAATAGGATTATATGTGGGTTAGGGCAGACATTCAATCCCTCTATACCGTTATCACACATGATCTGGCCATTACAGCACTCTCTTGGTTCCTTGATGTTTATAGCCCATACAACAGTGATTTGTAGGAAATTTTATGTTGTTATTTATTATTTGTTGAAACATAATTATTTCATGTTTGATAATTCTTTCTTCAGATCACCGGTGCTTCGAGGGGGAAAATTTTTCCCCATCAATTGCTATAATATACATGGCCTTCTCAGAACACAAATGTATATTTTAGTCTGAAAATCCTTTTGCCAAAGCCATGATTTGGTATGGTTGTTATACAGACGACTTGCTGGTGGTGGTGTCCCTTTCTGAAAATTCTCTACATGCTATACATGAATATTTCAATTCTAATCCCTTCAATTTATGATTTTCTTTTTCTTATGAGCAGCAGTTTTCGTCTGGCCGATTCATGGCATATTTGCCAGGTTCCGGCCAGATCACCGCCGGTCCCCATTATAGTTAGTGGGTCCAGACAGCGATGTGGTGGCTTCTGTCAGTGCCAGAGCCAGACATCTTCGGCAGGCTTCTCCCTGCCAGAACAGCCTGTTGGAGATTGTAAACTCTAGTGCAAAACTAGCCTAAGCCCCTGTAGTGTACTGCAAGAGAACGTAAAAGGTGCACATGACAAGGGGAGGATGATTAGCATGAGACTCTGATAGGATAGGGTTAAAGGAGGGATATAAAGTGCACATGGATTGGGGTAAAAGGGGGTATATAGAGGGCATGTAAAAGGTAGAAAAAGTATTCATGTGTGGTGGCAGAGCATAAAAGTATTTGCTCACCCGCCCTCTGTTATAGGTTAGGATGAGCAGTTGTTTGGGGGGTGTCTTACATGTTGTAGCAATAGGAGGAATCTCAGGGGCAATATTGGGGGAGGGGGATATATGTTCACCTCCCCCAATGTTTTAGTCGATAATTGACGCTAGAGTGGTTGCCTGGTCTGATTCATATTTCGGTGGCCAGGGTCCACAGTTTTGTTTTTCTATTTTAATTTTTTTTTATGATCCAGGGTCTGATTTAAGGATCAAGGCTGGGATCTGATCTGGGGCCCCATAATGGGGGGTTGACATCTAAAGATTCGGAATGGGACCCAGCACTCTTTAATTACTTCCCAGGTGAAAATGGTACATTACTAACATATTCATGCAGAGCAATGTTTTATCATCTTTCAGTAGTACGCTTTGGAGATCCACAGGTTGCAGGCCACTGAGGACTGACTACACCATAACTTGGTCGTGCAGTGTAAAATGACAAAATTATATTTCTGATGCTTCTGATTAGAACAAAAGAAGTCACTAATACTCTAGAGCAGGGCTGGCCAACCTGCGGCTCTCCCGCTGTTGTAAAACTACAACTCCCACCATGCCTTGCTGTAGGCTGATAGCTGTAGGCAGACTGGGCATGCTGGGAGTTGTAGTTTTGCAACAGCTGGAGAGCCGCAGGTTGGCCATACCTGCTCTATGGGATGAAAAGAGAGTTGTTTCATCTTGCATCCGATGAAAGCCTTCTTCTATGAATCTGGATCCATGTTTACCTTGGACCTTTCAAAATCATGGGGCCGTGACCTTTTAACTCAGTCTTTTACATTTTTCATGTACTGCATTTCAAATGGCTTCAATCTGTCACTCCATCTATGCTTAGTGCTTAGAAATGGTTTTTCCTACTTATTCTCAGCTATTCTCAAGTGTTGATAGCAAAGAGGTCAAGCAGATCTGCATTGACCAAAGCTAAATTTTTTCTTCTGGTTCATTGGGAGGCGTTATAGACCAGTATGACAAAGCTTTTAATGCAAAAGTAATTAATTGTAAACAGTCCCATCATAATTACAAGCTTCTTACCAGGGGCGTCGTTAGGTCAAAACATTCGGGGTTTGAGCCCTGGATGTTTTGTCCAGTGCCCCAAATGTTATGCTGGTCTGGTAGCATTTTTTATTTATTTGGCTATTCCAGGGCCCTTTAATATTGATTGGACCTGGGCAACCCACCACAGATCATCCCCCCACCCCACTTGTACTTCGTCAGCTGATCCGCTACTTGCGGGCTGCGCAGGCAGGAGTTGCCCAAGGTCCACTTCCATTAATATTAAAGGGCCTAAGCAAAGATTTCTGCAGTGGTGAGAAAATGAAACATAACAGATATTGGAAAGTTACCGAATGTTGTACTGCACTTCATTTGCGTAAACCAGAACACCCCTTTAAGCATGCCTTTAATGTGCAATTTCAACACAGTGGGCTTGTGCCCCGGATTTTTTTTTTAGACCCTAGCAACGTCCCTGCTTCTTAATAATTCTTACCTATGCTCTGCCCTCTGCAGCATCCACCTTCTGCTGGCCAGTACAGATGCTATTTCCATGGTGTATTTATCCAAAGTGATGAGTCTGTGACATCTTTTGTCTTCAATGCCAGAGCAAGATATTTGCCAGAGGTAAACGATATACCTCTAGCTTTAAGGTATCCCTGAGTGGCATACACACTGATCCACTGACTGTCACATTTACTTACAGACACATAGGGCCAGATTTATAATTAGCTCAAGTCAAAATAATTCAGTGAAAAAGTCGAAAAAAAATTGCGCAATCGCTAAAACTGCGCAAAAATGAGCGACTTTTGTTGGCTCTGCGCTATGCTCGCCAGTTTTCTGAAAGTAGGTGTGTTTTTTTATGTAAATGAACCTCTAGACAGATTTACTATTGCGACAATTTAAAAAGTCGCCAAAAATTGTACAATTTCACTCCAGTGTGGACCATGATTATCTTATGCAACTTTTTAATAGAACTTTTTTTGTAAAGCCGCTTACTGAAGGATAAACTGCTACCGTCAAACCACATTTATCACAGTATTGAAGGACCATTAATAAATCTGACTTAGCCAAAAGGGACTTTGGACATATGTAAAAGTGGAGTAAGATGTAAGTGTAATGATAAATCTGGCCCATATACTTTATGACACACAGGCTTATGGACTCATACACTGATTTATTGACACTGACACTGATTTATTGGATCCGTGTCCAATCTGTATTTTTTTTCCACTGATAGCACATGGTCCTGTTCATTTCAGTGGTACATAAAAAAATTAAAATAAAAACCAGACACTGATGTCATCTGTGTGCTGTCCGCATCCATATGTCCGTTCCACAAATTATACAATGTGCTATTCTTGTCCATATTGCAGACAAGAATTATTGTTTATAGTAATGGAAGTGAGCAGATTGCACACAAAAGATATCCGTATTTTGTGGATCCGTGGTTTGCGAGTCACAATATGGACATGGTCATATGCATGAGGCTTTTTGATTCTCCAGCTTTTTTGCAGACTATGCCTCTCCATGCTAATAGATTCCGTGGGGTGTAATCTTGCAGTCTTACACTTTCTTCCATTTGTCCCCTACTTTGTACTAATGTACAAGTGGAGAAGCCAGAAGTAGAGGACAGATAGAAGGGAATAGGACTGCAGGATCAGGCTAGACAGATGTTTTGTCCTTTACCATGGAGACACATAATCTGCAAAGTGGCTGTAGAATCAAAACAGTAGGAAATCTTTAGCCCCTTGAGGACACAGGCAATTTTAATTTTTGCATTTTTGTTTGTGTCTTTCCGCATTCCAAGATCCATAACTTTTAATATAAAGCTTATTTTTCGCCTGACAAGTTGTATTTTTTTAATGGCACTAGAAATGAGCAAACCTTTTAAGATTTGGTTCATTTCAGGTTCAATGAGTTTTTCAAAAAATTTGAATGAATCGATTCTACCCAAAATAAAATTAGAGATAGAGTGAGAGAGCCTAGTATGCTACTTTGTGTTTCTCAGCAATATATGTGTTGTCTTTCTCAGTATGGAGAGCGCCTAGTATGAGTAAAATGTGTGCGGAGTATTGTAGGCCAGGCAATGCCCTTCTGAGTTTTTGGGATGGGTTAGCCTATCTGATGCCAGCAGATGTAATATATTATATGAGCTCATTTTCATATATTGTTCCTGGAAACCAAGAGGAGCATTGACTGGGTTACAATACTCCTCATGCATACTTGGCATCCCCCATAAGAAGAAATAGTACTCCAACCAAGGCCTCCCGGGCAGTCAAGCAAAGTTTCATCTGATTACTTGCCTCAGCCATGAGAACGGGGGCATGTCTCCCCGAAACATCCCTGTCAGGCATCTTGGCATGCTGACTTTCTACTTTTCATGTGGACTCGTGCTCAAAGATGGACTGAGCTGTTAAGTATATGGCAAAAGCACAGCACTTTTTCGTCTATGCACTTTTGATGGACTACTTTGGAATAGTATGTAAGTTATGGATTGAAGGGTATATTATGGTAATGAATTGAAAATACATATGAAAACGAAATGTTGTCTGTTGTTGAGGCGTATTGTGGACTGGGAGAGTCCTGGGACATTGTGGCCGGTACAGTGCTACGCCCTCGAGATTTTTTGATGGTTCTGTGCAAGAGTGGCCATAGTTAGCCTCAAGATAGGCCATCAATGTCTGATTGGCAGGGTCCAACGTCCTGCAGCCCTTCTGATCAGCTGTTCTGCAGTTGCTATAGCACTGGAAGTGGCACAGGAACTTCACAGCTCCTTTATTTGTGTAGTGGAAGGAACTGGTTACTACAGCACTATTCCCACTGAAGTAAAAGGGAGCAATGGTGCAGTAACTAGCTCTGTCCACTACACAGCTTAATACGATGGATGTACCACTTTAATTTGCCTTTTCACCAGACTTGTGTTTATTTTAATATTCTTGTATCACTGCAACCACAAATAACTATTCTAATAATTATTTACTGACATTATATATTTGATCATTTACACGGTTTCCTGTTTTAATGACTTTGGGACAAATTACACTATGGAGAAATAATGTCTCACAAAGTGTAATCTGCTATCAGCAATATTTTCTTACAGTAAAGTAACTTGGCTACTCAGCAATATACAGCATATTTCTGCATGCTCATTGCCTGGTTTAATTACTCTCATTTCATAACTACACTTTTCAGCATATATCTTGGATTATTCTGATTCTGTTAGGAGTTCATTATTCTGCTATATTTATAATGTACTTACTCGGGTGCAGTTCAAGCAAAAATCTGAGTGGAAACAAGAAACTCTGTACAATGGAACCTGATGAGTAGGTATGTCAGGCTAATATTTAACGATTTGGATAAATCACAAGGACAAGCAAATGGGAGACATTAGAAAAATAACTCAGCCATATTGATATCAATGGAGATTTCTTGTCCCTTTGTAATGCTTTAGAAGACTCCTTGTGGTGCACAAAGTACTTTTGAACGTTTACTGACATGTAGACTGCCACAGGCGGACTGGGAACTAAAAGTGGCACTGGAAAAAAATTAAAAGTGGCCCCATGTTGTAGGCAGGTCCATAGTCAAGACAACAGAAGTAGGCGTGGCCAGTAATAATATAGTGCAGAACAAAATACCTCCCCAGCAGAACCAAATACCACAGTGCAGCACAAAATACTGCTGCCTGCCCCACAGTATGAAGGTATGCCATCAGCCTGAGGACAGCAATATCATTGAATTCAAGAGGGCACATGCGGCCGCTGGAGGTGCATAAGTGCCTGATGCTCCTACATTAATTAATGCTGAGAGCATCAGATTTTTATGTAACTTGCCGCCGGCCAATAGGAGGGATTAAGAGCAGCCCCTGACGAAGAAAGCGAAAGCGAAACCCGGGTCGGGCACGCAATATTTTAGCAATATTTATATTTTTATATGTACGGATCTGTTTTAATCCATGTGAGTATAATACAAACCGGATTCCAAAAAAGTTGGAACACTATACAAATCGTGAATAAAAACTGAATGCAATGATGTGGAGGTGCCAACTTCTAATATTTTATTCAGAATAGAACATAAATCACGGAACAAAAGTTTAAACTGAGAAAATGTACCATTTTAAGGGAAAAATATGTTGAATCAGAATTTCATGGTGTCAACAAATCCCCCAAAAGTTGGGACAAGGCCATTTTCACCACTGTGTGGCATCTCCCCTTCTTCTTACAACACTCAACAGACGTCTGGGGACCGAGGAGACCAGTTTCTCAAGTTTAGAAATAGGAATGCTCTCCCATTCTTGTCTAATACAGGCCTCTAACTGTTCAATCGTCTTGGGCCTTCTTTGTTGCACCTTCCTCTTTATGATGCACCAAATGTTCTCTATAGGTGAAAGATCTGGACTGCAGACTGGCCATTTCAGTACCCAGATCCTTCTCCTACGCAGCCATGATGTTGTGATTGATGCAGAATGTGGTCTGGCATTATCTTGTTGAAAAATGCAGGGTCTTCCCTGAAAGAGATGACGTCTGGATGGGAGCATATGTTGTTCTAGAACCTGAATATATTTTTCTGCATTGATGGTGCCTTTCCAGACATGCACGCTGCCCATGCCACACGCACTCATGCAACCCCATACCATCAGAGATGCAGGCTTCTGAACTGGGCGTTGATAACAACTTGGGTTGTCCTTGTCCTCTTTGGTCCGGATGACATGGCGTCCCAGATTTCCAAAAAGAACTTCGAATCGTGACTCGTCTGACCACAGAACAGTCTATCATTTTGCCACACTTCATTTTAAATGATCCCTGGCCCAGTGAAAACACCTGAGCTTGTGGATCTTGCTTAGAAATGGCTTCTTCTTTGCACTGTAGAGTTTCAGCTGGCAACGGCGGATGGCACGGTGGATTGTGTTCACTGACAATGGTTTCTGGAAGTATTCCTGAGCCCATTCTGTGATTTCCTTTACAGTAGCATTCCTGTTTGTGGTGCAGTGTCGTTTAAGGGCCCGGAGATCACGGGCATCCAGTATGGTTTTACGGCCTTGACCCTTACGCACAGAGATTGTTCCAGATTCTCTGAATCTTCGGATGATGTTATGCACAGTTGATGATGATAGATGCAAAGTCTTTGCAATTTTTCGCTAGGGTAACACCTTTCTGATATTGCTCCACTATCTTTCTGCGCAACATTGTGGGAATTGGTGATCCTCTACCCATCTTGGCTTCTGAGAGACACTGCCACTCTGAGAAGCTCTTTTTATACCCAATCATGTTGCCAATTGACCTAATTAGTGTTAATTGGTCTTCCAGCTCTTCGTTATGCTCAAATTTATTTTTTCCAGCCTCTTATTGCTACTTGTCCCAACTTTTTGGGGATTTGTTGACACCGTGAAAATTTGAATCAATGTATTTTTCCTTTAAAATGATACATTTACTCGGATTAAACGTTTGATCTGTCATCTACGTTCTATTACAAATAAAATATTGACATTTGCCATCTCCACATCATTGCATTCAGTTTGTATTCACAATTTGTTTAGTGTCCCAACTTTTTGGGAATCCGGTTTGCCTATTGAAGAGTTGTGGTACCTCACCATGTTCAGTTCTCTTATATAACACCCAGGCAGTGTCGGACTGGGGTACCTAGGGCCCACCAGTAAAATTTATTTTGGGGGCCCACTGTACGGATACATTCAAATATAATAAATAATCTAACACGTTTTTTATATGAACATAGGCTGGTGGAGGTGCTGTACATTGAATATATGTATGTAGTACAGTAAGTCTAATGTGTTATGTGCCACTTGTGCAGGGGGGGGAGACTAGGGGCCCACCTTGCTCAGGGGCCCACCGGGGGATTCTCCTGTACCCCTGTAGGGCCAGTCCGAGCCTGCACCCAGGAGATGAAAAATCTAAATCTGAATGTGAAGGGAACCTAAAATTTGAAATCCAGTGATCGATTGCACCTAAAGATACTATCAACATACCCTAATTATCAACATCCCTATGGAAGAAGTTTGAGCTGCGCGGTCTTTTTTTGGATAGAGGACTGAGTGTGAATTGGAACCTACTTCACTATAGACATGCTGCGCTCCAAGTGATACTGTGGTTTGGGACTTTTTATATCCAGGTTTATTCTGTGTATAGACGTTTTAGGAATTCTTTTATAGGAGGGATTAAGTGGCCCCCAGGGCATCGACCCACCGGGAAATTTCCCTGTAGGGTCTATGGCCAATCCGCCCATGTAGACTGCTTGGTTTCACAGAAAAATTTGTAGATATCTAGATTACTTTGGGGTCTCACTACTTTTTTATTGTCTTACAACACCCAATAGAGACTTATAGCTAAAATATATTATCCCCTCAGGGACATGAGTGGCCCTTGACTTGTATTCTTCACTGTATAAATATAGGGTGCAGGAATAAACTGGCTTCACAAGCAATCACTTGGTTAAACAGGGTATAGCTATCAGGAGAGTGGAGATAGAAGTGAAGATAGGACCCATAGTCCTCCCTGCTTCACAATGGAAGAAGCAACTGGGACTCACATGTTGCTTGCAATATGTGCAAAGACTGATTTCAACAAAAGCACAGGCTTAGGCGTGCGCACAGGGGTGTGCCGGGTGTGCCTGGGCATACCCTAATCAAGCCGACTCGAGGTTCTGTCAGGGCCGGGAAGCGCTGAAAGCGCTATACTTACCTCTTCCTTCCTGGTCCTCGGCGCTCCACTGTGAAGGCTGCGCATAGTGTGAGGCCACTCTGTGACCTTACACTGTGCGCGCTCACACAGCAGACTGTACAAGAGGATTAGCGAGTGGGGGCGGTGAGGAGCGTCAGCATCCGAAGCAGGAACAGTAAGTGGTTTTTTTTTTTATTTGGGGGCTGATATGAGGCACTGGGGGCTGAAGAGCAGCTGCTGGGGGCTGAAGAGAGGCTGCTGGGGGGCTGAAGAAGAGCACTGGGGGATGATATGAGACACTGGGGGGCTGAAGAGAGGCTGCTGGGGGGCTGAATAGGGGCTTTGGGGGCTGAAGAGAGTGTCAGAACTATTGAGTATGAATAAAGTCCATAATTATAAGGCCTATATAAGTGTATGGACATGAGCCTAAGGGACAACCATTTTGTCTTATTTTAAGGCAGAGTGAATTCAGGATTTTTTTTTACTCTGAAATTGCTAACCTAAGGTTTACGATATATACCAAAGTGTTTACCTAAGTCTGTTTTGTGAGAAGGAGATGTCCCAAAGTCTAATGAAATGTGATGGCCTAGATAAGACAATGTATTTGAATTTTGATGATTTTAGTGAATAGAAAGACTCTAATCTTTCTTTGTGGTTTTTATATTAATCAATATAGGAGTAGATTGATTTTATATTATCAATTTTAATAGGTGTGCTGAATATATAGTATATATATAAGAGTATAGTCCTCATAGATATATTCAATTGTAAGATTAGAAATGAGGTATAAACTCCTCTGTCATGTTTAGAATCTGTCTCAGTGGAACACACAAATTAATTATTTCTTTCCTGGAATGGGAAAATGTGGACACAGGTGATCATGAACAAACCCTGTCTCATCCAAGAACAATGAATTGAGATAGCCATATTTATTTTGATTTAATCAAGTCTGGTCAAAAGACTTAAGGATACACAAGTTAGTTGACCAAGTATAAAACTCATTGTCTCTTTAAGATCTTCTCAAGGTTTGTCTGAAACCTTAGATTACATTTTAGTGCTATTATATGAATAAGAGAAATAAATGAATGCTTCGATTTTTTTGTATGGAATACTAGTGCCATCTAGTGTTAGGGTAACAAAGATCTAGGGTATATTTTTCCCTAGAGGATGGTTCTATTAATTATAAAGTGAGGTCACTAGTTAATGATAAAACTTGGCCAAGCCCTTTCTAAGATAGGATAAAAAGATGGTATGGGCTGACAGAAGGGAGCGATCTGACTCTCTCTCTCTGAACATCATCTTGACCATCTTGCCAGTCATTGGAGGCAGCCATCTTAGAACCATTGAAACTGATTTCTGCTAGCTGACATTTTGGTATAGTATAACCTTACCTATATTTTATAGGATAATTAATTAATATAATATATATCTATAGATATATTCAATTAACCATACTTTGTGTATAGTATCTGTTTTGGAATAAGATTGGGGGTGTACCTGCAGCATCATCCTGAAAATTAATCCAATACAGGGAGATTAAAAATATACTAGTGAAAACACGGTATTATCTCCAAGGAACTGAATTCAGTTCTAGACCAGTATGGTTGATAATATATATATATTTATATAGATAAAAGATAAACCAGATTGGGTTTAATCGGACATTTGTCGGCTGAGAGAAATCAAGTATTAAATTGACTTTTAATATAAGTGAGGGGTATTATTATAAGAAGGCATAATTGTGTATATATAGATATATGTTCTCAATTATTTTTTGTCTTTACCACTATTTTGCATATCATTGATTGAATTTTATTACCGCCAATTTTATTATATATATTATTTTGCACTATAAATTGTATTAATAAATTACATATATATTTTGTCTATAACTGGGTTTTGTCTTCAATTCAACGCAGATCACGAGCTTGTTTTAGCTTGATATTTATGATAATAAGTTAAAATCTCCTTTATTACCGATTTTAATTTATTCACATAAATCATATAGACTGTCAATCGGAGACAGCATAAATATTCCGACAAGAGGCTTCTGGGGGGCTTAAGAGGGGCACTGGGGGGCTGAAGAGGGGCACTGGGGGGCTGATATGAGGTACTAGGGGCTGAAGAGAGGCTGCTGGGGGGCTGAAGAGGGGCACTGGGGGCTGATATGAGGCACTGGGGGGCTGAAGAGATGCTGCTGGGGGGCTGAAGAGGGGCAGTGGGGGCTGATATGAGGCACTGGGGCTTTTTCTTATTGTCCCCCTCTAAAACCTAGGTGCGTCTTATGGGCGAAAAATACAGGTAAGTTTAAAAATGATTTCTTCTTCCTTCATTATATTGATAGTGTGGGTCTGTATGTATGTATGCAGAGTGTATTTGTGTATATATATGTGTGTATATAATATATACATACATATACAGGCGCGCGGCGTGTGTGTTTGTGCTTTAGGGTGCACACAATGCAATAGGCTGCGCACGCCTATTACAGCATGACATAATTCAGCTCAAAACAAGCTTATCAATGTACATCAAGACAGGCTCAGATCTACTGGGGCTGCCATGCTGGATGCATGCAGAATATGCCTCCAGTGTCAGCTGGATTTCCTTTACACTGTCTTCGCCACATTAAACACCAGTATTATGAATGGCAGATGGTGGCATCTGTTACAAATTTTGTATTGAGGCCAAGATGCTTGAATTGATCTTGGCCTCTTCAGTCAAATATAGGATGGTCAGCTGCCAGAGATGGTTAGATACTTAGGAAAAAAGACAGAAGCAGTCTATTGCCACTGCTACTGCCAACTAGTCTGATTGGTGAAGTGGTCAATATCAGATTGTCGGGGTATGATACTTAGCTGTTTGAAGGAGCTGTAAAGTACTGAGTATTAGAACTCCTTACACTGTGTAATTCAGTGTTGTAACAGTGTGTGATAAGGTGCTGGAAGGGGTGTATAGTTCATTCAGAGTCCTTAGCTGGGTGAGTTAATAGAATCCAGAAAGCTGTGTTTTAAGCAAAGCTTAGTGTTGGAATAATGCTTATAACTACATTTTGCAATTTCCTGTTTCCAGACACAGTGTTATGTTGTTAATAAAGCACTGCTAAAAAGAAAAGGCAGGAAGGGGCGGAGACTTGCTGCATATGTATAGAGTGAGAGAGAGAGAGAGAGAGCTGAGAGAGAAGAAAGCCAGAAGCAGATATGCTGAGATTCTGATCTTTCTGAAAGTTATATTCATATGTTTTGCTGTTATTTCTGAATAAAACCCTGGTGTTCATGGTGCTATACTTGATAGAGACCTGATTAATCAGCTGCCAACAGGTTATGGGCCCAGTAAGCAGATCCACTACCGAGAGGATTGGCTGGAGAAGGATCAGAAAGCACAGAGCACTATCTACCTCAGTACAGATGATGATTAGTAATGAGCGGCAGGGGCAATATACAAATTCATGATATTTCACGAATATTCGTCATATATTCGTGAATTTGGGATTATTTTCTTGATTGCACAAATCGGCAATGGAATATGCGCGTATTGCGTGCGCAATACAGGCATGGATCACTGTTGCTACATTTTTGAAGCTGCTAGAAGTTTCCTGAGACTGGAGAAAATGGTTGGCATGGCAGAACATTACAATAGCTTTATATGCAGATAGAGTGCCCCAATATATTCGCGATTGCGCAAATTGGCAATTAATGATGCGCATATTTTTGCGCATCACGTGCAACTTCACATTTTAGCAGGTCTGACTACATATTACTGATTGGTGCACTAAGTATTGTTACACTACCTAACACCCGGCACTGGAACCAGCTACACTGTATCACTATCTAACCTACACTGACTATCTCCCACTAACTATCTGTATTATATATATATATATATATATATAAACTAACTAACTATCTAATGTAATGACACAGGAAAGCACAGAGCACAGCAATAACACTGCTGTCTCTCTCAGATCTGCAAAATACTGCCTACAAGGGCTGCTGGGGAGGGTCTTATATAGGAAGGGGTAGGCAACTTTCCTATTGGTTGCTAGGGATGTTGCTAAGCTCAGACAAAGACATTGCAGCCTTCTCATTGGCCCACAAGCAAGAAGGGAGGTTACTGATGAAAAAAAATCAAGAATATTCGAGAATAGGAATATATAGCACTATATTCTAAATATTCACAAATTCTCGAAGTGGCAATATTCGCAATTCGAATATTCGCGCCCAACACTAATGATGATCAGATTGTACACATACAGTATGTAAATGTGAAACTGCAAAAGAGATGTGAGAGGGGCCACAGAAAGTGCATGAAAGAATGAATCTCAGCAACAAGCTCTATTTAATGATAGAACCAGTCTAAGCTAAGCCAAAATATGCAGGACTACATAAGAAATACCTTAGAAATTGTACAGCGTTTGCAAGGTATTGGAGAAAAAAAAAAGACTTCCATGTGGCTGCACTGTTACTCAGCAATCTTCCAGAAAGCTATGACACACTTGTGACCACACTAGATGCACATCCAGATAATGAGCTCACTCTAGAGTATGTTAAAGGAAAGCATGTAGTTCAGGAGAAAATCAGAAATTAAAATACAGTTTTTTTTACCCTATAAGACGCACTGGCCCATAAGACGCACCTAGGTTTTAGAGGAGGATAATAAGAAAAAATATTTTCCATTACACCTCAGGTCAGATCAGACCCCCAATGTTAATCAGACCTTAGCTCACAGCCTCAATCAGACCCCTAATGTTAATCAGACCTCAGATCAGACCCCCAATGCCTCAGATCAGCCTCCCATGTCAGCCATCAGTCCCCCATGTCAGTCATCAGCCCCCCATGTCAGTCATCAGCCCCCCATGTCAGTCATCAGCCCCCCATGTCAGTCATCAGCCCCCCATGTCAGCCATCATGCCTCCATGTCAGCCATCATGCCTCCATGTCAGCCATCATGCCTCCATGTCAGCCATCATGCCTCCATGTCAGCCATCAGGCCCCCATGTCAGCCATCAGGCCCCCATGTCAGCCATCAGGCCCCCATGTCAGCCATCATGCCCCCCATGTCAGCCATCATGCCCCCCCATGTCAGCCATCATGCCCCCTCATGTCAGCCATCAACGCAAATAAAATAACTTACCTCTCCTGCTCCTGGACGCCGCCGATTCTCACCACCAGCGCTCTCTCTCTTCTTCCTGGTTCTCGGCTGTCAACTGTGAAGGCTGCGAACAGTGAGGTCACAGGGTGCACAGCCCTGCACAGCAGACAGCCGAGCGGAGGACCAGGAAGCAGTGAGTACAGATCCTTCACTGCTTCCCAGTACTAATAAAGCGCTTCCAAAATGAAAGTGCTTCATTAGTATTCGCCCCATAAGACGCAGGGGCATTTTCCCCAACTGGGTGGAAAAAATGCGTCTTATGAGGCAAAAAATACGGTAACAGTCACATGTCCAGAGCAGAATCAGCATTAAAGACACAGGGTCTAGTCACAAGCATAACTCATTTAAAGGAGACACGTCTGTTTTGTATGCAAGAAAACAAGTCATCTGAAAGCTGACTGCAGAGTTTGGAAACCTAGACTCGGACCCAGGGCTGGGTCTCATAGGCAAACTATCAATGTGTTACACTATGTAATACACTGATGGTCATAGTCAATGCAGTACAATACAGATGTATTGAACTGCTTTGAAACAGGGATCAGACCCTATAATGTTGAAGTCCCATAGAGGGACAAAAATAAAACAGAGTGAAATAAAAGTGTTTTTAACAATAAAAAATAAATAAAGTTTCAAGTAAAAAAAAAGCCCTTTGTCCATAAAAAGACACATATATAATTGTAAAAAATAGGAAATAAAAACTCAAAAAACACAAAAATTAGGTATCACCGTCGCAACCTGATCTATAAAAATATCACATGATCCACCCTGTCATGTCAACACCATAACATAGTAACATAGTATATAAGGCCGAAAAAAAGACATTTGTCCATCCAGTTCGGCCTGTTATCCTGCAAGTTGATCCAGAGGAAGACAAAAAAAAAAACTGTGAGGTAGAAGACAATTTTCCCCACTTAAAGGGGTTGTCCGGGTTCAGAGCTGAACCCGGACATACCCTTATTTTCACCCCAGCAGCCCTCCTGAGCCTGGCATCGGAGCATTTCATGCTCCGATGCGCTCCCGTGCCCTGCGCTAGATCGCGCAGGCTCTTGTGTTTTCAATAACACACTGCCGGGCGGTAACTTCCGCCCAGCAGTGTGTTCGGTGACGTCACCGGCTCTGAGGGGCGGGCTTTAGCTCTGCCCTAGCCGTTTTACTGGCTAGGGCAGAGCCAAATCCCGCCCATCAGTGCCGGTGACGTCACCGGGCTGCCTGTCAGCCCCATAGAGAGCCCGGTACGTCACCGGAACTCAGAAAAATGCCTTTGCCCTGCGCGATTTAGGGCAGGGCAAAGGAGAGCATCGGAGCATGAACTGCTCCGATGCTCATGTCAGGGGGGCTGCCTGGGTGAAAATGGAGGTATGTCCAGGTTCAGCTCTGAACCTGGACAACCCCTTTAAGGGGAAAAAAATTCCTTCCCGACTCCAATCAGGCAATCAGAATAACTCCCTGGATCAACGACCCCTCTCTAGTAGCTATAGCCTGTAATATTATTACACTCCAGAAATACATCCAGGCCCCTCTTGAATTCCTTTATTGTACTCACCATCACCACGTCCTCAGGCAGAGAGTTCCATAGTCTCACTGCTCTTACCGTAAATAATCCTCTTCTATGTTTATATACAAACCTTCTTTCTTCGAGACGCAGAGGATGTCCCCTCGTCACAGTCACAGTCCTGGGGATAAATAGATGATGGTAGAGATCTCTGTACTGGCCCCTGATAAATTTATACATACAGTAGTAATTAGATCTCCCCTCAGTTGTCTTTTTTCTAAAGTGAATAACCCTAATGTTGATAATCTTTCAGGGTACTGTAGTCCCCCCCATTCCAGCTATTACTTTAGTTGCCCTCCTCTGAACCCTCTCCAGCTCTGCAAGTCTGCCTTGTTCACAGGAGCCCAGAACTGTACACAGTACTCCATGTGTGGTCTGACCAGTGATTTGTAAAGTGGTAGGACTATGTTCCCATCACGGGCATCTATGCTCCTTTTGATGCAACCCATTACCTTATTGGCCTTGGCAGCAGCTGCCTGACACTGGTTTTTACAGCACAGGCTACTTTCACACTCGCGTTTGGTACGGATCGGTCAGGGATCTGCACAGACAGATCTGTTCAGATAATACAACCGTCTGCTTCCGTTTAGAACTGATCCATTTGTCTCAGCTTTGTTATATGGACACCAAAACGCTGCTCCACCTCCAAAGTGGAATGGAGACAGAATGGAGGCAAACTGATGCATTCTGAGAGGATCCTTTTCCATTCAGAATGCATTAGGGCAAAACTGATCCGTTTTGGACCACTTGTGAGAGCCCTGAAATGGAGCTCAGAAACGGAAAGCCAAAGCGCCAGTGTGAAAGTAGCGTCTGTTTGCTGTTCACTAAAATTCCTAGGTCCCTTTCCAAGTCAGTGTTAGGCCTCATGCACACGACTGTTGTGTGCGGCCGTTGTTCCGTTTTTTTTCCACTGACCCATTGACTTTCAATGGGTCCGTGGAAAAATCGGAAAATGCTCCGTTTGGCATCCGCGTCCGTGATCCGTGTCTCCAGTCTGTGAAAAAAATATGACCTGTCCTATTTTTTTCACGGACAACGATTCACGGACCCATTCAAGTCAATGGGTCCGTGAAAAATCACGGCTGCACACAAGATTTTCATCTTCGTCCGTGATCCGTGTCCGTGATTCGTGTCCGTTTTTTCCTATCATTTCAAAGGCAAACTTGACTTAGATTTTTTTTTTCATTTTTCATGTCCGTGGATCCTCCAAAAATCAAGGAAGACCCACAGAAGAAAAAACGGACACGGATCACGGAACAACAGAAACCGTTTTTGCGGACCGCAAAAAAAAACATGAGGCCTTACACAGTGTTTTACCATTTAATATGTACAGGTGACTTGCATTATTCCTTCCCATGTGCATAACCTTACATTTGTCAGTGTTAAACCTCATCTGCCACTTATCTGCCCAAGCCTCCAATCTAAAAAAAAACTAAAAAACTAAATAAAAACTGTTACAAGAAAAGCCTTTTTTTGTCACCTTACATCACAAAAAAAAGCAATCAAAAAGTCATATGTGCCAAAAAAAAAAAAAAATCAAACTGTCATCTCATCCCGCAAAAAATGAGACAATCGCCCAAAAAATAAATAAGATATGGCTTTCAGAAAATTGAGACACTAAAACATAATTTGTTATTGTGTAAAACCCAAAAATTTAAACAAAACAGATATATTAGGTATTGCCGCATCTGAAACAACCCACATGATCCAATTCTGGTCTGGTAAACCCCGTGAAAAAAAAAATCAAAGCGATCAAAAAGTCATATGTGCCCCAAAATGCCACCAATCAAACCATCATCTCATCCTGCAAAAATATGACACCCTACATAAGACAATCGTCAATTTAAAAAAAAAAAAAAATATGGCTTTCAGAAACTAGAGATATAAAAACAGGATTTTATTTCTTTCAAAAATGCTTTTATTGCTTAAACCATAAAAAATATAAAAAAAATAGACCAATTATGTATCGCTGCGTCCTTAACAACCTACCATATAAAAATATCACATGATTTACCCTGTGCCCCAAATTTTTTTTTTACCTTACATCACAAAAATTGTAATACCAAATGATCAATGTCAGGTGAACACCTTAAAAAAAAAAAAAAAAAAAAAAAACTGTGCCAGAACTGATATTTTTTAGTTACCTTGCTTCACAAAAAATGTAATATAGAGCAATCAAAAATCATATGTACCTCAAAATAGTACCAATAAAACTGTCACCTTATCCCGTAATTTCCAAAATGGGGTCTTTTTTTGGAGTTTCTACTCTAGGGGTGCATCAGGGGGGCTTTAAATGTCATATGGCAACTTAAAATTATCCCAGTGAAATCAGCCTTCCAAAAACCATATGGCGTTCCTTTCTTTATGTGGCCTGCCGTGTACCCATAGGGCAGTATGACTATATATGGGGTGTTTCTGTAAACTGCAGAATCAGCGTAATAAATATTGAGTTTTCTTTGGTTGCTAGCCCTTGACGTATAACAGGAAAAAAATTATTAGAATGGAAAATCTGCCAAAAAAGTGAAATTTAAAAATGTCATCTCCTTTTTCCTTTAATTCTTGTGGAACACCTAAAAGGGATAACAAAGTTTGTAAAATCAGTTTTGAATAACTTGAGGGGTGTTGTTTATACAATGGGAAGAAAAAAAATAAATAAGATAGCACCACTTACTGACTATTAATAGTCCATTCTGAGCGGCGGTACTCGCAGTGTCAGGCTCCGGCCTCAGGGGCCCCACAATTGCAAAAGTAGGTATAGGAAAAACCGTGGCACTCCAATCTGCAATCCAATCGTGTATTTATTAACTCCGAACCAAAGCAACATTTTGACTTTACAAGTCTTTTTCAAGCTATGTAGCACACATGTCACACACGTCCGATTACGGCACACTGAGAAAAAAAAAATGGCCGGAGAGGAGTGAATAAATTTACAGCGGGGCGGCACTGGGCTCAGAGATTAGGAGCGCGGCTGGGCACAAACGGCCAGAGAGACAGCTCCTTGGGCACGTTAAGAAGGTAATTACCATATACATAAAATGAAACGACAGGTGGGGGTAAAACTAGTATATTTTTAATAAGATAATAGAGACCAATATGATGATACCAAAATCTCAGTATCGAAAATCGGGCTGACAGAATCCTTTTAATTGGCAAATCTCCCCAACACAAAGCAGAAAAGGATGTGCTGTATGTCCCTAGTCTTGAAAGCAATTTGTTGTCAGTGAAGAAACTCATGGGACATGGCGAAGAAGTCACATGTAAGAATGACCGCTGCATCATCTCAATACAAGGGTACACACTTGTAGAAGAAAAAATTACAGATGAACTGTATCAACTAAAATGCAAAGAAAGTGTGTGTGCTGCCAAACAAGAACAGCACCAGGACTGTGTTCACGCATGGCACAGACGTCTTACGTATAGAGACAAGAAGCAATAAGAAAGCTACTTTGAGTCCAGCTTGCTAATATACCAATGCAATCAGATGATGAAATGTACAAGCTGGTTAAAGGGATAATGTCCAGGAAAACATTTCCTAAAAATAGTGCCACAAGATTAGAGCAGCCACTTGACTTAATACACACAGAGGTTCGTGGTCCAAAGATATTCTCTCTTGATGATTATTCAAAGTACACAGTTGTTTATTTGCTTCACAGCAAAAATGACGTTCCAGAGAAACGTGATGAATCTCCATCTGGAGTGAGTAACACATTTGGGAAAAATCCAAAGATTCAATGTGCAGACAATGAAACAGAATACACATGTGAGAAGACACAAACCATAGAGAAATGGAGTCTTATTCCAGACTACTGTACCATACAATCCAGTACATACCGTAACTAGTACTGTAAAATCGCTTTCTGCAACACCGTTGCTAGAGGTTGTGCATGTTGTTTGCTATGCTGGCTTTCCCAAGATGGGGTAATATTTTAACCAACAATAGTAAAAGTTATGTTTTAGATGAAAAGTCATTTCTCTCTATGATTTATATATTGATACTTTTCGTAACCCTACAATACCACTGTGATTTGTATGCTGGCTTTTCGAGCATCAACTGGACTAGAGTCTGAGCCACAACTGTGTGACATCATGTTGAACAGTAGTCAGGTCAAGGCATGCCAGCTGTGTAGCTGCAAACTATATGACGGAAAAACATCTGAGTATGATGTGCATCCACAGAGATAGCGAGGTCTACCTTGTGATTCTCACAAAGGGCTGTTGCACACGACCATATGTATTTTGTTGTCCGCAAAAAATACAGATGACATCCGTGTGCATTCCGTATTTTGTGTAACAGAATTGCCCCTAATTCAGTTCTATCCTTGTCCGCAGGGCCATCTTTACCAAGGGGCAAAAGGGGCAGCTGCCCCGGGCCCAGTTGCTCCTGGGGGGCCAAGGCAGCTGCCTCTTGAGCCCTGCTAGCCACTGCCCCTGGTGTCAAGCTGAGTCCAGGCATCGTACTGTGTTAAAGTTGTGATCTAGGACCTTAATGACATCATCACCATGTGACCAGTAACCTAGCAATTACTGGTCACATGGCTATGAGGTCATCACAGGTCCTGTGGAGTGTTGCAGAAGTTAACTGTGGAGCTTTTTTGTGTGAAGATTACATCAGAAAAAGGTGACAGGGGCTGTTATGTTAATATACTGTAAACTACTGTATAGTGGGGTGCTGTATACTGTGTGGGGGCCTGTATACTGTGGGGGGCTGTATACTGTGTGGGGCTGTATACTGTGTGGGACTGTATACTGTGGGGGGGCTGTATACTGCGTGGTGGGCTGTATACTGCGTGGTGGGCTGTATACTGCGTGGTGGGCTGTATACTGCGTGGTGGGCTGTATACTGTGGGGGGGCTGTATACTGTGGGGGGGGGACTGTATACTGTGGGTGCGGTATAGTGTGGAGTGCTATACTGCTGTACTGTATAGTGTGGGGGGCTGTATCGTGTATAGTTTGGGGTGCTGTATACGGTGAGGTGTTGTATACTGTGGGGTGCTGTATACTGTGGGCTGCTATACTGCTCTACTATATACTGTGGGGTGCTATACTGCATACTGTGTGGTGCTGTATACTATAGGGTGCTATACTGCATACTGTGGGGTGCTGGGGTGCACTGTAACACTAGGGTGAGCCGAGCCCCAGTCTCCTTCCTGCAGAGCGGTGTCCACTTCCAGCCTGAGCCCAGCTGCCCAGAGCACTGATCCTGAGCCGCTGGAGTCTTCAGAACTGGAAGTTTTTACAGTCATTCACTGTACTCTACCAGATTGTGGTAGAAGTGTGGATTTTTTGTGTGTGTGTTGTGGTGGAGGGCGTGATTGCCTGATAAGGTGTGGGAAGGTGGAATCCAGGGGGCCCAAGTAAATTTTTGCCCAGGGTCCAATCTATATTAAAGACGGCCCTGCTTGTCCGTAAGATAAGCTATTGTGGTTATACCGATGTTTAATTAATCCACCATTTTAGTTACTATTAATTTTTAGGTTGTTCTTATTATATTATTAATTGTGGGGACATTCTATTTCTATATATGTCAATGTATGGTTATGTCAATAAACGTATTAATTGAAGCTCATAGTATCTATCACTTGGTTCCACATACAGTGTGAGTGCCCAGTATACTTTATATTTTACTGTCAATTTCTTAAAGGAGGGGCGATTCCTTTTTACTGTGAGCACCTCCTTCTGTGGGGTCATCATTACTGTATCTTTTAATAATAGGACACATTCAATTTTTTTGCGGAATGGAAATATGGAAACAGAATGCACACGGAGTAACTTCCGTTTTTATTTGCGGACCCATTGACATGAATGGTTCCACATACGTTCCGCAAAAAAACGGAACGGACACGAAAATAAAATACTTTTGTGTGCATAAGCCCTAAGGCCTCATGCCAATTTCCTGTTCTGGGAACTATGGGGAAGAGGAAACTCTCTTCAGCAAGTGAAGAAACTCCTGCAGAACCCATACCTTCCCCGTGGGGGATGAAAATATGTTGGGATGGGATGATGAGTTGATATGGATAATAAGATGGATGGGTGAATGGAATGATAGATAAGGATGATGAGATGGATGCATATGAATGATGAGATGGATGGATGGATGGATGGATATGTATGGATTATGAGATGGAGGCATATGAATGATGAGATGGATGGATGTACAGGGAGTGCAGAATTATTAGGTAAGTTGTATTTTTGAGGATTAATTTTATTATTGAACAACAACCATGTTCTCAATGAACCCAAAAAACTCATTAATATCAAAGTTGAATATTTTTGGAAGTAGTTTTTAGTTTGTTTTTAGTTTTAGCTATTTTAGGGGGATATCTGTGTGCAGGTGACTATTACTGTGCATAATTATTAGGCAACTTAACAAAAAACAAATATATACCCATTTCAATTATTTATTTTTACCAGTGAAACCAATATAACATCTCAACATTCACAAATATACATTTCTGACATTTAAAAACAAATCAGTGACCAATATAGCCACCTTTCTTTGCAAGGACACTCAAAAGCCTGCCAGCCATGGATTCTGTCAGTGTTTTGATCTGTTCACCATCAACATTGCGTGCAGCAGCAACCACAGCCTCCCAGACACTGTTCAGAGAGGTGTACTGTTTTCCCTCCTTGTAAATCTCACATTTGATGATGGACCACAGGTTCTCAATGGGGTTCAGATCAGGTGAACAAGGAGGCCATGTCATTAGATTTTCTTCTTTTATACCCTTTCTTGCCAGCCACGCTGTGGAGTACTTGGACGCGTGTGATGGAGCATTGTCCTGCATGAAAATCATGTTTTTCTTGAAGGATGCAGACTTCTTCCTGTACCACTGCTTGAAGAAGGTGTCTTCCAGAAACTGGCAGTAGGACTGGGAGTTGAGCTTGACTCCATCCTCAACCCGAAAAGGCCCCACAAGCTCATCTTTGATGATACCAGCCCAAACCAGTACTCCACCTCCACCTTGCTGGAGTCGGACTGGAGCTCTCTGCCCTTTACCAATCCAGCCACGGGCCCATCCATCTGGCCCATCAAGACTCACTCTCATTTCATCAGTCCATAAAACCTTAGAAAAATCAGTCTTGAGATATTTCTTGGCCCAGTCTTGACGTTTCAGCTTGTGTGTCTTGTTCAGTGGTGGTCGTCTTTCAGCCTTTCTTACCTTGGCCATGTCTCTGAGTATTGCACACCTTGTGCTTTTGGGCACTCTAGTGATGTTGCAGCTCTGAAATATGGCCAAACTGGTGGCAAGTGGCATCTTGGCAGCTGCACGCTTGACTTTTCTCAGTTCATAGGCAGTTATTTTGCGCCTTGGTTTTTCCACACGCTTCTTGCGACCCTGTTGACTATTTTGAATGAAACGCTTGATTGTTCGATGATCACGCTTCAGAAGCTTTGCAATTTTAAGAGTGCTGCATCCCTCTGCCTTTTCTGAGCCTGTCAAGTCCTTCTTTTGACCCATTTTGCCAAAGGAAAGGAAGTTGCCTAATAATTATGCACACCTGATATAGGGTGTTGATGTCATTAGACTACACCCCTTCTGATTACAGAGATGCACATCACCTAATATGCTTAATTGGTAGTAGGCTTTCGAGCCTATACAGCTTGGAGTAAGACAACATGCATAAAGAGGATGATGTGGTCAAAATACTCATTTGCCTAATAATTCTGCACTCCCTGTATATGGATGATGAGATGGATGCATATGGATGATGAGATGGATGGATATGGACGACGACTAAGACACTTTTCCTTTGTAGGTCTTAACTGGGGAAGAAGAAGTTGCTCCCCCTGCTGGTAAAAATGTGCATGATTTTGAAATGTCTAAAGACATTTTTCAATAAATAGTAATCTCTTGAATAAAACTGTCAAAATGTACAAATTAAAGTTAAATTGTGGAGCAGCTCCCTGTACCAAAGCCAGACCAGCTTACGGTGCTTGACATAGCACATAGTCATGTCTTTGGGAAACATTTGTAAACTAGCAAGACAGAAGGGAGGGTTCTACTGAGGGTTTACTGGCCTGGGGTAAATCATAAAGTGAAGAATTATTGTGATTCATGCACTACATGCCAGGTAAGTGTCCCAATCTACTGCATTAGTAGCTCCATAGGTCCACTTCTAATCCTTGAAGTGCCATTTGAGAAAGTTGCTATAAAATTGGTGGGTCCCATAGTATTGTCACTAGTATATTTTGGTAGCAGTGGATTGTGCTACCTGTTACCGAGAAGCAGTGTCACTAAGAAGCTTGGTGCCCAGAAATATTGCACGTGAGTTGTTTTACATGTTTTACCGCACAGAGATTCCTATAGAGAGCCTCACTGACCTGGTGATAAAGGTTAAAAAGAAACTGTACCAGTTGTTTAAAATTATATCCATATGAGTCTTTGGGTTTCAGCCCTAGATGGATGAGTTCGAAGAAAAGGTTACCAAGACCCTGAAACATACAGGAAAAAGTGGTTGAGAAGGATGATTGGGACTGCCAGTTACCATACCTCATGTTGTCATCGGAGAGGTGCCCCAGGAGTCTACAGGGTTTTCTCCCTTAGAATTAATCTATAGTGGTCTTCCCAGGGGCATGTTAGACATTGCCAAGGAAACTTGGGAGGTGGAGTCTACTGTACAGAGGTACAAAAGAAAACCCCTGTATTGTGCTTCTTAACCTCTACTATTCCCCCTTATACCCTATACTGTGCCCCTAGTAATACTCTGTACTGTGCCTCATTATAACCTGTACTGTGCCCCTTTATACCCTGTAATATAACCCACTATTATACTCTCATGAGGGTGTCGCAACCTATCGTTGACCCTGGTGTGCCTGGGGTCAGAAGGTCGCAGCGGGTGGCTACTCGCTCGGTTTAAAGGGATCGCTCCATGACCTAGTAGTGGGAATGGATTCCGGTCCAGTTTTTTTTGCTTTGGTTTGCGATCCTTTTTGTCCCATTTAGGATTTTGAACAAAACGTGAACAAAAATGGATTTTGAACAAAACATTTCAAATGCAGTTAAGGTTCAGACTTTCCACTTTAATTCAGTGGGTTGAACAAAATGATTGCTTCAGTTGCTGTTTGTTTGTGGGCCTGTCTGAAGTTTAGTCTTTAACAAGTGAAATGCATGCTCTATTGGGTTAGGATCAGGTGACTGACTTGGCCATTTAAGAATATTCCACTTCTTTGCTTCAATAAACTCCTGGGTTGCTTTGGATTTATGTTTTGAGTCATTGTCCATCTATATTATGAAACGCCAACCAATTAGTTTGGCTGCATTTGGCTGGATTTGAGCACACAGTATGTCTCTGAAAACCCCAGAATTCATCTGGCTGCTTCTGTCCTGTGTCACATCATCAATAAACACTAGGGACCCAGTGCCACTGGCAGCCATGCATGCCCAAGCCATCACACTGCCTCCGCCATGTTTTATAGATGATGTGGTATGCTTTGGATTATGAACTGCACAATGCCTTCGCCATACTCTTTTCTTTCCATCATTCTGGTAGAGGTTGATCTTGGTTTTATCTGTCCAAAGAATCTTCTTCCAGAAGTGTGCAGGTTTTTTAAGATCTTTTTTTTTTTTTTTTTAGCAAAGTCCATCTAGCTTTCTTATTCTTGAAGTTTATGAGTGGATTGCACCGTGCAGTGAACCCTCTGTATTTACTTCCATGCAGTCTTCTCTTTATGGTAGATTTGGATATTGATACGCCTATATCCTGGAGAGCGTTGTTCACTTGGTTGGCTGTTGTGAAGGGGTTTCTCTTCACCATGGTAATTATTCTGCGATCATCCACCACTGTTGTCTTCTGTAGGCATTCAGGTCTTTTTGCATTGTTGAGGTCACCAGTGCTTTCTTTCTTTCTCAGGATGTACTAAGCTGTAAATTTTGCCACTCCTAATAGTGTAGCAATTTCTCAGATGTTTTTATTTTAATGTTTTCACAAATGAACGATGGCTTGTTTCACCTGCATGGAGAGCTTCTTTGAAGGCATGTTTACTTCTCAGCAAAATATTCAAAATGCAAGCACCATACCTTAAATCAACTCCAGGCCTTTTATGTGCTTAATTGAGAATGAAATAATGAAGGAATTGCCCACACCTGCCCAAGAAACAGCCTTTAAGTCATTTGTACAATTACTTTTGGTCCCTTTAAAAACAAGGGCCCACATGTAAAGGAGCTGAAACTCCTAAAGCCAACAAGAGAAGCAAACCAATAACCCCAAAGAAAGATGGGAGAAGCACATATAAAATATATGATATTTATTCAGACATGATCAAAATAACAGACAATATATAGGACAAAATGCACAATGTAGATGGAGGAGGGGGGCAGACCTCATGTAGGGAGGTCAAGTACAAACTCCCTCACAACAACCCAGCTAACAGGGGAAAAAAGGTCACAGCCCCGGGTATAAACCAGCATAAATATGTGAGAACTGTAGGTTCTCTCAAAGTAACATATAATAATATGTATGCTGCATGCCACAGAAAGATAAGCAAATAAAATTGCACATGGCAGACTAGCCCACCCAGGAAAACTGTGCAAGTAGCCATTGAGCTGTAAATAAAGACAGGGCGAGTGTGCCAAGTGCAGATGGTGTAAAGAACATAAACTAACTGAGCATAACAACAAAACATATATTACCCATGATATGCTGGACCCGGAGCACGCGACCAAAAGCTGCACCTCGACGTACATTTCTCCTAGAGAGGCTTCGTCAGGAGGTAAAGTAACAAACTGAGTTCGTCCTTAAATGGTGTGGTCCACAGCCGGCAGATGATTAGTGCATACGCCCAGAGTTGCAGGGCGTGACATCATAGAGACGCGCCACCCAGCTCAGAGCCGGGTGAGGCATGCCCACCACGTCACATGACTAGACCAGGAGGAGGGGGGGAGCCGCATCTAACATCACGCAGCCACACCCCCCCCGCCCCGATCACATGACACACGGGCGCGTGTCAGCCGGCCCACAGACAGCCAGATATAGGAGCGTCACCCACAATGCCGCCCGAACAGCGCACCAGAGCGGTGCGCATATGCCAGGTGGAGACAATATATAGAGAGCACAGAGATAAGAATAATGGTAATTGACTCAATGGTACAGCATATCAGGGTAATATATAAAAAGCTAATTAATGCCACCCATGTCCTTCACCATTGGGAATATATACACAACCCTATAAATATCCCCTATTGTTAAATATAGCACAGAAGGCAATACAATATGATATTATAATGTAACTACATATGCTGTAGAGGCATATTAGTAGGTAGATGGACCCATGCGGTGATCCCATACTGAACATAAATCATAATGATTACAGTAACCTATACCGTGAGTGGAATAATAGAAAATTAATAATTATAAGCAAACTTACAACAGTGAATGTAAGATATAATATAATAATAATAATAATAATAATAATAATAATATATAGTTTAGTGAATACAATAATGGTAAGAAATAAATATATGTCACTCAAACTTATAAAATAGGGGTATGGATGCTAATGCATCAAAGGGAAGATATAATCCCCCCCATATCCCTATTATGTTAAGTCATGTGATAAAACCATAATGCTAATACAATATTTCATATACACACATATGGACAAAAAAATAGTAATAATTAATTATAAATATTGTGATAATTCATATAGGTGAGAAAGTATAATGATCATAAATATAAATATTATGAACCCATATAAAGTGCAAAGTGCAATAGGCCCTGAGCAGAATAGCCCAAAAATGGAAGAGAGAATACAGTAAAGCCATTTGACCACCTACTGAAACTCCTAAACCCTTCATCCAATTGTAATTTGGATACCCTCAAATGAAAGCTAAAAGTCTAGACTTTATGTCCATTATATAACTATAACTTGAATATTGTTTAGTAAACAGGTAAAAAAAACAACGTTTGTGTCGGTGTCAAAATATATATGAGCCTAACTGTATATTCTCCTTTTCTACTTCCCTTGTTTCCAGATATAGACCTTCCTTCCAGATTTTGTATTCTGACCTCTGGTGAAGTTGCTGTGGAGCTGTTGGAACAGTTGGAACTGGTTCTGTTGGATCTCCAGTTCTCTCCTAGTTGTTGTCTCCTGCTTGTTGTCTACCTTCGGGGATTGTATGTGGTGTTGTTTGTCCTTTCCCTGTTGTTAACCTAGGTGTCAGTGGTGAGGACTAGTGCTCCCACCACCCTACTTACCACCTAGGGCTTATTTCAGGGTAAGTCAGGGATGAGGCATGTGATCGGTGTATGGGTGAGCAGCCCGTCATGGGACGTCAGGGAAGTCAGGTGCCAGTGCTAGGTGAGTTATGGGTCACCACTCCTCCCTCTCCTTAGTGAAAGGATACCTTCCTTCCCTCCTCTCTGCGCCACACGTCTGTTACCTGCCATATCAGACGTGATATATACCCTGCACTGAGCCCCCTTATACCCTGCACTGTGCCTCCTAACCTATATTATGCCCTCTTATACTCTGCATTGTGCCCCTTACCATACCCTGTACAGTGCCTCTAGTCATACCCTGTACTGTGTCCCTTATACCCTGTTATTCAGTCACTGTATGGAAGTGCTATCCAGTCTCTGTATGGTAGCATTATTCAGTCACTGTATGGCAGTGTTATCCAGTCACTGTATGGTGGCATTATCCAGTCACTGTATGGAAGTGTTATCCAGGCACTGTATGGTGGCGTTTTCCAATCACTGTATGGAAGGGTTATCCAGGTACTGTATGGAGGAGTTATCCATTCACTGTATGGAGGAGTTATCCGGTCACTGTATGGAGGAGTTATCCGGTCACTGTATGGAGGAGTTATCCGGTCACTGTATGGAGGAGTTATCCGGTCACTGTATGGAGGAGTTATCCGGTCACTGTATGGAGGAGTTATCCGGTCACTGTATGGAGGAGTTATCCGGTCACTGTATGGAGGAGTTATCCGGTCACTGTATGGAGGAGTTATCCGGTCACTGTATGGAGGAGTTATCCGGTCACTGTATGGAGGAGTTATCCGGTCACTGTATGGGGGCGTTATCCGGTCACTGTATGGGGGCGTTATCCGGTCACTCTATGGGGGCGTTATCCGGTCACTCTATGGGGGCGTTATCCGGTCACTCTATGGGGGCGTTATCCGGTCACTCTATGGGGGCGTTATCCGGTCACTCTATGGGGGCGTTATCCGGTCACTCTATGGGGGCGTTATCCGGTCACTCTATGGGGGCGTTATCCGGTCACTCTATGGGGGCGTTATCCGGTCACTCTATGGGGGCGTTATCCGGTCACTCTATGGGGGCGTTATCCGGTCACTCTATGGGGGCGTTATCCGGTCACTCTATGGGGGCGTTATCCGGTCACTCTATGGGGGCGTTATCCGGTCACTCTATGGGGGCGTTATCCGGTCACTCTATGGGGGCGTTATCCGGTCACTCTATGGGGGCGTTATCCGGTCACTCTATGGGGGCGTTATCCGGTCACTCTATGGGGGCGTTATCCGGTCACTCTATGGGGGCGTTATCCGGTCACTCTATGGGGGCGTTATCCGGTCACTCTATGGGGGCGTTATCCGGTCACTCTATGGGGGCGTTATCCGGTCACTCTATGGGGGCGTTATCCGGTCACTCTATGGGGGCGTTATCTGGTCACTCTATGGGGGCGTTATCTGGTCACTCTATGGTGGTGTTATCCGGTCACTGTATGGAGGCATTATCTAGTCTCTGTGTGTCGACTTAGCAATGGGTGGTAAGTCAGTAATGGTGACTTGGACCCCAGAGGGGTGGTTGCGAGGCTGAAGCAGGACCCATGCCATCGCTTTGCTAATCAGAACAGTGCTGCAGGAAATTGTCATGGCCAGGCTAAATGTGGTGACAGCCTGTGGAAACAGTAGGGTTGCCACCTTTCCCAACAAAAAATACCCAAAGGGGGTGTAGTTGTGGGGGCCTGGCTTAAAATGGGGCGTTAAGTTGCTATGTCATAATGTGCCTCCCAGTATTAACAATGCCCTCATTAGTGCCCCCATGAATAATAATGCCCCCCATTAGCGCCCCCCGAATTAATAATGCTCCCATTAGTGCCCCCATAATTAATAATGCCCCCATTAGCGCCTCCCATAATTAATAATGCTCCCATTAGGCACCTCCCAGAATTAATAATGCTCCCATTAGTGCCCCCCAGAATGAATAGTGCCCCCATTAGCACCCCCCAGAATTAATAATGCCCCTATTAGCACCCCCCAGAATTAATAATGCCCCCATTAGAGCCCCCCAGTAATATTAATGCCCCCAGTAATATTAATGCCCCCATTAGTGCTCCCCAGAATTACTAATGTCCACTTCTCTGCTTGTGCAAAAAATAATAATATGAACTCCCCTCATCCATTTGATGGCACCAGGGTAACACTCGCTGCTGACTGGAAGCTCAGGACAGGACCTGCGCTCCAGCTGGATGAAGTCTTGCAGTTCCTGCACATCCAGTCACTGCTGTGAAATGTCATCATGCTGGAGCGCAGGTCCTGTCCTGAGCTTCCAGTCAGCAGTGAGTGTTACCCTGGTGCCATCAAATGGATGAGGGGAGTTCTTTTATTTCTTAACATAAGTGGTGGAGAGGCGGGAGTTAAAGGCTGTACTAATGAGCGCTCCACAATAGAAGCGCTCCTTAGTAACAGTCCTTATAGGAATACCGGCAATTTTTATTGCCAGTGGAAAAAAAGGAGCACTAAAATACCAGCTTGGCCAGTGAGATATCAGCCGGGTGGCAACCCGGCATGTCTATGCCATTATTATTTAAAATCAGAGCACGTTACAGGAGGAGGTATAATAGGAGAGGACTACAACTCCCAGCATGTCTATGCCAAAATTATTTAATATCAGAGCAAGTTACAGGAGGAGGTATAAGAGGAGAGGACTATAACTCCCAGCATATTTAGGCCATTATTATGTAATAGAGCACATTGCAGGAGGTGGTATAAGAGGACGGGACTACAACTCCCAGTATGTCCAAGCCATTATTTTATAATATCAGAGGAGATTACTGGAGAAGGTATAAGAGGATGGGACTACTACTTCCAGCATGTCCAGGCCATTTTGATGTGATATCAGAGGGGACAACTACAACCCCCAGCATTTCCCTTGCTCTTACATTGAATCCATGTGTCTGCCCTTCTCTTCACATACTGTCATTACAGGTCTTCAGCAGGACTTCTCTGCACTGTTGAGCTCCGCCCCTGCAGAGATCACATGATGGTGTTGTCATCACTGGTCCTTCAGCTCTGAAGATGCTGCCGGTGTCCCACTTATATACAGACTGCAGAGGGCAGCACTGAGGTAGTGATTGATGTCAGTAGTGTCTTGTGCGTGAAGAGCATAGTCAATGTGGGAGACAGGGGATGCTACAAAATATAAAAATTATAATAGCCGGTAAAAAAATACCGGCACCAGCTTTCAGAACAAAATATCGGCCAGATGGCAACCCTAGATGACAGCCACCCGCAGGTGAAAAGTACCTGCTGATGAAACAAATGGATTATTTGGAATCAATTTGCTTACTTCTAGTCTGTATATACTGATGTCTGCCATCTGTTGGTGAACAGTGAGCATTACATGGAAGGAGTTCCTCTTTCACCAGCAGATGGCAGGCAACATTACATGTACAGTGTGTATGTGAATATCTGTATATGCAGTATTTGTGTTTGTCACTGTGCATACGTGCAAATGTAAGTTTATATGTGTATGTGTCACAATGTGTGTGTATGGGTCATATGTACTTTACAAGTGTTTGTATATGTCCATGTTCCTGGCCATGAAACCCACAGTTTTATGAAATCACATGTATGCAAACCTTTATCTTAATTATTAGTGTTAAGCTAAGCATTCGAAGTGGAAAACTTTGTCAGCAAAGCGAAATTCCCTCGAAATTCATAGTACCAAATCAGTTTTTCCTAAAATGTCAGCTGCACATGTTACAAAGTGAAAGTAAGAAACCCGGGAACGCGAGATCACACATAATGTTGTGCAGCCCGCCAATCCGCAAGTAGCCATCCTCTGTGTATCTGCCATTGTCCTGTGAGCTGAGCATGGGGAGTGACGTGGCAAGAGCATCATGCACTAGGGACAATATTGCTGCAAAGTTTTAATATTAATATCCATTCTGTTAGCTGTAGCATTACGCTGCGTCCGTATTTCAGGGAAGTGTAATTCCTTGCCATGTACATAAGTAAGCAGTGGCGCAAAATTTATCATAGCTAATCCGTCCTGTTAGCGATACAGATGTTATACACTATGGCCAACAGATAGTTGCCTGAGCCCTCTAAAGGAACAGTCAGTGGCAAAAATGTTGCTATAGCCGACACAAGTAGCAGCAGAAGAAGCAACAGGCCAGAGCTGCCTCTGTCATCCAGCGGTCATGTTTTGACCAACAATCCAGCTATTCTGGAATGGTTGACTCGCTCTTCAACATGATCTCAAGTGACAACAGATACACACAGCCACGAATAGGTGGGTTCCTCTGACATCACGCCTAGTTGGCATGGCCCAGGAACTGCTGAAACGAGCCGCCCACGAGGGCCCTGTCGCATCCCAGGTTTGGGGGAATGCCAAGTGGTGTGGAGCGGCCCTTAATAGTCTTTATGTGTCAGTGCTCTTACCTGGATACAGCGGGACCCTAGGCTTAGGCTCCGAAGCAAATAAAGGGGAGATTGTTGAGTTAGGGGATGAAGAATAACTTGAGTCCAGACTTTGATAAACTTTAACAGCAGCTTTACTTGGGTAAACTTGATTCCAGACATTCTCTTGGTTCCAGCAGGCTTTGGCATAAACTGGCAGGCAAACTTGATAACTGTGCTTTCTCTCTTTCTTTGCTGGGCTGACAAGCTTGATTAATAACTTTGTTTTCTTTCTCTCTGCTGTGCTAAACTCTGCTTGGGTCCAAATACTGGATACTGGACTTTCGGTCGGTTCTGGAATCCTTGGATTGGGGTGCATTTGACTGTTATCCCCCTCCTTACACTCAGTAAATTAAATTAGCATGGAGTCCTGGTGCTCTACAAGCTACTTCCCTTTTGTGTCTCCTGCTTCAGCCAAAGAACACTTTCCTCTGGCTGCAATATCTTTCATGTCTTCTCAGCTCCAATATGGAGGCTAAATTAGAATCATCTAGAACTGCAATCCCTCCCATCTGGTAGGAAACAGGACTGGCCCACTTCTGCCCAAAGGGGGGGAGAATGTAATGGTGAGTTCCATTCTATCTAAGGATAGCGCTGCCATTTACACTGCCACCTGCTGGTGAACAAGGCACAATATGTAAACGTAACAGTTGCATAACAATAATATCAATGCACACTTGTGAAGGACCTGGAAATAAATACAATGAGTGACATTGGTGTTAGCAATAAAAGACAGTAGTGGAGTGAAAGAATAGTAACACCACTCCGGGTTGTTATACTGCCTCTATGCCCTCACCTGTCCTGAACCTGCCTCTTGCTTTTGCTGCTCCTTCTGCTACCTGATGATATGATAGCCGGCACTGGCCCACACCTTTAACTCCACCCAATGTCTGTACATGTCCCAACCCTGCCTAATCTCCATTGTACCCCCCCCCCCCCCCACACACACACACACACACACACACACACACAGTAGATATGCCAGATCAGGGATGGTTGGGAGGTATCCATGCATAGATTATATAGACATAACACTCACATAATCACATTTTCAGTATACACCCATATATGATACACAATACAGTATATAAATTTCACATAGGCTACACTTACAGTAGATTTATCTACTCCATATTAATTTTATATACATTTGTACCTAGCACTAAAGACATATTTGCATACACATTATATTTAGTGCTATCCAGAATAGAGAGCCACATACCTCTGACATCCAGTGACTTCTCCTCTGATGCAGACATTCTCTTCCCTCATCTTCTCCTTTCAGACCAGATCACCATGATAATTTTTTACTCATCTCGTCTCTGTAGTTGGACAAAAAGACATCTTAGGTTCCTACTTTTCCACCATCCACTCACCTTCTGAGCACCTCATCTTGTCACATCCAATACTGTGCCCACTGTGCTCCCCAATACTATACTACAGAAACTGTACATCTGAAAATGCTAGTACCACACAGATAGTGCCCCCAATACGGTGCCCGCTGTGCTCCCCAATACTATCCAGCAGAAACAGATATACCCCCTGATAACACTAGTACCACAAAGATAGTGCCCATCAATAATTATTGGCACATAGTGCCCTAAATAACTGCACCCAGCAAATAGTGCCCCTGACACTAATAGTGTAAACATTATGTCCCCCAATTACTACTGGGGGACTATGGGGAACATGATTACTATTATGGGCACTATGGGAGCATTATTACTTCTGGGGCACAATGGGAACATTATTGTTGGGGCATTGTAGGGGGATTATTAGTACTAAGTGCACTGTGGCAAAGAATTGTTACCATTGGTGGGACTTTGGAACAGTATTATTGTGGGGATCAAACTGGACACTTAAAATGAGCACCAGTATAAAGAATTTCCCTTATAATGTGCGCCAGTACAAAAAGGCTGAAATCAGGTAGTGTCTCTGTGCCCCCGATCTGTGCGCCTCCAACACCCCCCTGTCCGCGCCTGCCCCTGATGCAGTTCCCCCATCCATATTCATGTAGTCTGCCCATGATGCGGTCCGCCCCCTCCCCGCCCCATACATTCATCCTGCCCCCATTTGCTCCTGCCCCTCAATGTTGGCCGTACCCATGCCATGCGGCATCCATGGGGTTAATAGAGGGAGGGGGCTCCCTTTCTCAACCATCGGGGCTGCTGCCATGACCTACAGGGCATCTAATAGTATTATACTTTGCAATGCAAGAGCATTGCAAAGTATAGTACAGCTATCAGCCCCACTGGATCTTCATGATCCAAGAGGGACTTGGTAAAAAAAAAGAAAGTGAAAAAAAAAAAATGAAAAAAATAAATAATAATTGTCTTTTCCTATAAAAAAATGAAAAAAATATAATAAAATACACCTATTAGGTGTCACCGTGTCCGTAACGACCGTCTCTATAAATATATCACATGATAGACCTCGTACGATAAGCACCATAAAAAAATAAATAAAGAAAAACTGTGCCAAAACAGCTATTTTTGTCACCTTACATCACAAAAAGTGCAACAGCAAGCGATCAAAAAGGCTTATGACCCCCAAAATAGCACCAATCAAACCGTCACCTCATTCCGCAAAAAATGATACCCTATTTAAGATAATTGCCCCAAAAAGCTATGGCTCTCATACTATGGAGACACTAAAACATAATTTTTTGGGTTTCAGAAATGCTATTATTGTGTAAAACTTAAATAAGAAAAAGTATACATATTAGGTATTGACACGTCTGTAACGATCTGCTCTATAAAACTATCACATGACCTAACTCCTCAGAAGAACGCTATAAGAATAAATAAATAAATGAATGAAAACTGTTCCAAAACAGCCAATTTTTTGGTCACCTTGCCCCATAAAGTGTAATAATGAATGATCAAAAAATCCTATGTACCCAAAAATGGTACCAATAAAAACCTCAACACTTTCTGCAAAAAACGAGCCCCTGCACAAGACGATCGGCAGAAAAATAAAAAACATATGGCGTTCAGAAAACCAATCCAGCAAAATCTGCCTTCCAAAAACCGTATGGCGTTCCTTTCCTCCTGCGCCCTGCCGTGTGCCCGTACAGCAGTTTACGACCACATGTGGGGTGTTTCTGTAAACTGCTGGATCAGAGTAATAAATATTGAGTTTGGTTTGGCTGTTAACCCTCAATGTGTTAAAGAAAACAAGTAATAAAATGGAAAATCTGCCAAAAAAGTGAAATTTAGAAATGTCATCTCCTTTTTTCTTTAATTCTTGTAGAACCCCTAATGTGTTAACAAAGTTTGTAAAATTCAGTTTTGAACACCTTGAGGGATGTAGTTTCTACAATGGGGTCATTTATGGGGGTTTCCACTATGTAAGCCCCACAAAGTGACTTCAGACCTGAACTAGTTTTGGAAATGTTCTTAAAAATGTTTAAGAATTGCTTCTAAACTTCTAAGCCAGAGGTGCACAACCTGCAACCCGGGGACCACATGCGGCCCTTGATACCATTCTGTGTGGCCCCCAACCATGTCTTGTGGCTGCTCACATGTATTTTTCATGTATTTCCTGGAAGTTTAACTAGACATTAATGGTATATAATGTGTGTTCAATATGCCATAAGTGCAATATTTCTGTTGTTAATACACATTAAAATTTTAATTTCGGCCCTCGTCATTGGTTAAGTCTGGCAATGTGGCCCCCAACCAAGAAACGTTGTGCACCCCTGTTCTAAGCCTTCTAACGTCCTAAAAAAAAAAAATGACATTTCCAAAATGATGCCAACATAAAGTAGACATATGGGGAATGTTAAGTAATAAATATTTTATTAGGTATCACTTTCTGTTTTAGAAGCAGAGAAATTGAAATTTGGAAAATTGTGAATTTTTCAAAATGTTGGGTACATTTTGGATTTTTTCATAAATAAAGGTGAATTATATTACCTCAAATTTATGACCATCATGAAGTACAATGTGTCACGAGAAAACAATCTCAGAATGGCTTGGATAAGTAAAAGTGTTCCAAAGCTATTACCACTTAAAGTGACGCATGTCAGATTTGTAAATTTTGACCTGGACACTAGGGCATCAATGACCCTTGGTCATGAAAGGGTTAAGCAGTGTGAGGGTTAAATATCCTGATCTGCAATGAGCAAAAGTTAGTGATAAGGAGAGAAGCAGCACTAAGATAAAATACTTGGCATAAATAAGTTTTCTTTGTGAAGTGCTACCCCTTCCTCCTTCCTGACACCCTAGGCACATGCCCTTATGCTATTGCAAATGCGGCCCTGCCTACCACAAGCAGCTAGTGTCACATTGTCCGACCTCACATCTTTCATTCACATGACATCTACACTTTTATACCTAGACTATTATGCTACTGTAAAACATGATTCACAAAATATTCATTCATAACAAAAGTAAAAAAAAATATATGTAAAGAAATACCGTGGTCACAGCAACCAGTTAATGTACTGGCTAGATAACTTTTGTTAACTAATAAGTTACACCCACTGTTTTCAAGTATACTACGCAGGGGTGTACCTCCAATGAGGCCAGGTGAGGCGGCGAGACCTAGAGACAAGCAGGGGCGGTGGCAGGGCCATGAGAAATGAGCCCTTCCATTGTGGAAGTGCTCATCTTCCTATATTCACCTGTATCACAGTATATCTTTAACAGTAGGGCTGGAGGGGGGGCTCCATTAAAATTTTCACCTCAGGCAGCAGAAAGGCTAGGTGCACCCCTGATACTACGTTTTCTAATTGCAAAACTTTTCTGTACAGATAGACTGGTAACAGAGATGCACCAGAACATTGTTCAGTACTAATTATATATCTGGCTCAGTTTCAAGGTAGAGATGATTTGCCACCTAAAGAACAAAGAGCTTAGATGTCCATTTGCCATCGGCCAGACATCTGCTCCCCTCAAAGCCCACAGGCCTTACAAACAAAATTCCTGACAATATATACACACACATAAAGCCTAGTAGTAAAATACTAACTAACCTACAGGAAAACAGAAATCTAATTTTACTCTACCAAGCTGCAGAGGAATTTGTTCAGTTGATGTGTCCAAAAAGTGAAAATATTAATTTTATGATAATTTAATATTTTCTCAGCATAGAAAATCAAACTGTGATAAATGATTTTCAGAGCAGTTTCCAGGTCTCTTTTGTCTTCAAAGTAGATTTCTGAACAGTTTTCATGGAACAGGTGCTAGAAACAGATGCACTATACGCTGCAGCAACATTAAAAAGGACACATTGATTTATAGGTGCATTAAAATGACCCAGGCAAATTGACATCAAGCCAAATTTATGCTCAGATCATATTGCTTCAGTTAAGGATATTCTGCTCAAGGCAATTCCGTATGTAATCTTTTCCTTGATGCTAATTCCTTTTGTTGTACGCTCGCTCACATTGAAAATTGGTTTCATTTTCCGACTAATCGAGTTAAGAAATAAACAAATGTTTATACATATATTTAACAGATTTTGTCCCATAGGCTGCATTAGCCATCCTTTGTTATTTATGTACAGGTGTAAAGGTTTGATCAAACTACAGAATTTTACCTTCATGGTGATCCTTTTTTTCCCCTAGTTTTTTTCTAGCATTGGGTATGGGCACTGTTCATAGAATCGGAGCTCTTTGTGTTAGGAGAACAACAAAAACTGAAAACAGTAGGAAAAGTTTTGATCAAGGAGTGGGAGGGTGGAGAGGATGGGAGTTGAAGTAGCTAGGATGCGGGTTGTAGTCACCGTGTTCACAGTGGCTGGGCCCCTCTCTACCAAACATCCCTGAATCCTAGAGCTGGTGCAGTGATGGTTGCACTTGGGCTGATGGAAGGAGTAGTCCAGGGGCACACCTGATGTGGAGTCTCCAGGCTGGTGGAAGGCAGGCTGTCCTTGGTGTTAGTCTCCTGCCTATCAATTCGCACACTAAGATGAAATTGAACAACTCATGGTTTTCTTCACTTGGAAGTAAGATGCAGAACACGTCCAAACAAGATAGAGGTACACAGTCTCACAAGGCAGTTTTTCTAACAAAGGGCTGGTGCAAGGTTTCCCATTTCTCTATGCAGTTGCCAGCTGAGGGGTGCATATACAGTACAGACCAAAAGTTTGGACACACCTTCTCATTCAAAGAGTTTTCTTTATTTTCATGACTATGAAGGCATCAAAACTTTGAATTAACACATGTGGAATTATATACATAACAAACAAGTGTGAAACAACTGAGAATATGTCATATTCTAGGTTCTTCAAAGTAGCCACCTTTTGCTTTGATTACTGCTTTGCACACACTTGGCATTCTCTTGATGAGCTTCAAGAGGTAGTCCCCTGAAATGGTCTTCCAACAGTCTTGAAGGAGTTTCCAGAGATGCTTAGCACTTGTAGGCCCTTTTGCCTTCACTCTGCAGTCCAGCTCACCCCAAACCATCTCGATTGGGCTCAGGTCCGGTTACTGTGGAGGCCAGGTCATCTGGCGCAGCACCCCATCACTCTCCTTCATGGTCAAATAGCCCTTACTTTCAAAGTTTTCCCAATTTTTCGGCTGACTGACTGACCTTCATTTCTTAAAGTAATGATTGCCACTCGTTTTTCTTTACTTAGCTGCTTTTTTCTTGCCATAATACAAATTATGAGCCACTATAAATCTACACATAATACAAATTCTAACAGTCTATTCAGTAGTCAGCTGTGTATCCACCTGACTTCTCCTCAACGCCACTGATGATCCCAACCCCATCTATAAGGCAATATCCCACTTATTAAACCTGACAGGCCACACCTGTGAAGTGAAAACCATTTCAGGGGACTACCTTTTGAAGCTCATCAAGAGAATGTCAAGAGTTTGGAAAGCAGTAATTAAAGCAAAAGGTGGCTACTTTGAAGAACCTAGAATATGACATATTTTCAGTTGTTTCACACATGTTTGTTATGTATATAATTCCACATGTGTTGATTTATAGTTTTGATGCCTTCAGAGTGAATCTACAATTTTCATAGTCATGAAAATAAAGAAAACTCTTTGAATGAGAAGGTGTCCAAACTTTTGGCCTGTACTGTATATCTGACATTTTCAGCAGTTGCTACAAGCGAGGTGCAGATCTTCAAATCACAAGCAGCAATGACAGCTGCAAAAGATGCTAAGCCAGGTCAGAAGCCTAAGGCCTAGTCCATGCCTGTGAGACCACAACCTAAGCTTTTTCTCCTAAGGCTCATCTCACACTGCAGCTGAGCACAGTGGAGAACAATGGCTGAGCTCAAGCTAGTTTTGCTTCGCCCTCCTCCAGAAGCATCTCTATGGAAAAAAATGGAAGCCACAGCAATATATATATATAAGGCATATGTAAAGACACAAGGCTTTTTTTTTTCAGAATAAATCTTTTTATTAAGTAGTCATGACAGATACAGTAAGATCCCAAACATAAAGAGAAGAGCAGGGTGAACAAGGTGAACAAAGGTTGCTTTCTTCAAGTTATAACCAGGGTGGGTTCTAGGTGAAATGGGGCCCTGGGGTGGAAAACAATAAGGGCCCCCCCCACATGTCACGTCATCACCCCCTTCGCGTCACATTATTCCCCCCCTCCATCATGGCAGCACACTTACCAGCCTCCACCCCCCCCCCCCCCCCCAAATGCACATTTCTCCAGTCCAACTGACTCCAAACATTACCAAGGCGAGCTAGTACACTGGCACAGGTGAGATGGTGCCTGGGATGGATCCAATCCAACTGGTAGGTTGGTTGATTAAACTGGGTCGGATCCATCCCAGGCACCATCTCACCCGTCCCAGTGCCAGTATACTAGCCCGCCCTGGTTCTGTTTGGACAGTTGGACTGGAGAAATGTGCATTTCGGGGATAGGGGCAGTTACTGGTAGTACCAGTAACTGCCCCCCCCCCGCCCCCAAATGCACATTTCTCCAGTCCAACTGACTCCAAACACAAACAGAACCAGGGCCGCAGGGCGGGCTAGTAGTACACTGGGACGCCCGGACGGGTGAGATGGTGCCGGACTAAGTAAGTCAGTGAGTGGGAAACACTGGGAATGGATGGATGGATCATGGATCCGATCTAGTTTCATTTACAACAACAAAACAATGTAACCAATGAATTATGAACCTACCAGACTGGAACTTGGCTGGGGGCTGGCTGCCTTCTGACTGTGGGCGGCGGGCCTTCCCTGGTGCTGCTGGCGCCTGGCAGAGTGTCAGACTGGGCTCTCTGGGCTGGGCTGTGGCTGGCTGCCAAATGCCAATGGACCGGTATCCGCTTGCTTGCTTTGCTAGTTGCTCCTTGCCTCAATGCAATTGCCTCCTGCTCCTTAAGTACAATCCAATTCCTCCAAGTTCTCTGCTCTGGGCGGGGGGGCGGAGCCTGTGGCAACGTAAGTCAGCCAGACGCAGACGTGCCTGCCTGTGCCGTGCATGCCGCTGCTGCTCCAGTCTTGAAGTTGAATCTCCTAAAGAGACAAGCAGTGGCAGCGCAGCACAGGCACAGTCAGCAGCCGCCGGCTCCACACTTGACTCCAGAGTCCAGACACTCCAGTCTCCAGCCCAGTTAGTTTAATTTATTAATTACATTACTGCCGGCTGCCGCACGGCGCCAGCCCGTCTCTCCAGAGTCTAGACACTGTGTGACACCAAGACAAGAGAATGAATTATTCAATTATAGATAATATAGTAGTTGCGGCCGGGCCGGCGCTAGGGGCCGGGGCCCCTAAGGAGCGGGGGCCCGGGGGCAATTGCTCGCCTTGCCTCTATGGTAGAACCGGCCCTGGTTATAACAGACATGCATACAATCAGACTTATCAGACAAGCATTTCAAATCTACAGATGATCCATCAGCGAAGCAAAAGCCTATAGTACCCATAAATGATGCTTCCAAACTGAAGTGAGCCCCTATGACAAGGTAGGGACAGGATAAAAAATAACATATGGCCCAACAGCTTAATACTAGAGATGTCGCGAACATAAAATTTTCCGTTCGCGAAAGGCGAACGCGAATTTCCGCAAATGTTCGCGAACGTGCGAACCGGGCGAACCGCAATAGACTTCAATAGGAAGGCGAATTTGAAAACCCACAGGGACTCTTTGTGGCCACAATAGTGATGGAAAAGTTGTTTCAAGGGGACTAACACCTGGACTGTGGTATGCCGGAGGGGGACCCATGGCAAAACTCCCATGGAAAATTACGTAGTTGACGCAGAGTGTGGTAAGTTGAAATCGCAATGCGATTTATAGAACTTGAATTAATCGCATTGCGATTTCAACTTTCTCAAATCCAACAGTACATTCTAGCATGGAGTCGTTCCCATGGTGATGGGGATGCTCCATGAGCACGGAAGTCAGCAGAAGTTCCAAGTTGAAATCGCACTGCGATTTATAGAACTTTAATTAATCGCATTGCGATTTCAACTTAGAGCTTCTGCCGACTTCCGTGCTCATGGAGCTTCCCCATCACCATGGGAACTGCTCCATGCTAGAATGTACTGTCGGATTTGAGAAAGTTGTTTTCGCAATGTGATTAATGCAGGTTATATAATCGCATTGCGAATTCAACTTAGAGCTGCTGGGTTCCTAATGGTTATATTGCTAGTATATAACAAAGATTGAGAATATAGTGCTATATTCGTTATATTCGTCAATTCTATCAATATAACCATTAGGAACCCAGCTCTAAGCTGTATCAAAAAAACCTGTATTAATCGCATTGCGATTACAACTTTGTGACACTGCAGCTTCAGAATTAATCTAAGATGGATGCTGTCCTTGCTTTTTGATAGGCGGTGGGAGGGTCTGGGAGGGAGGGTATGCTGCTGATTGGCTGGAATGTGTCTGCTGACTGTGAGGTACAGGGTCAAAGTTTGCTCAATGATGACGTATAGGAGGCGGACCGAACATCGCATATGTTCGCCCGCCGCGGTGAACGCGAACATGCAATATTCACCAGGAACTGTTCGCCGGCGAATAGTTCGGGACATCTCTACTTAATACACCACGTAATCATCCTCCTCATAAAGCCCCAAAGGAACAAAAGGTTACCGTTGGCAAACCTAGCGCAAATAGAGCATAAACTGAATACTGGAACACAAAAAAAATGAAAAAATGAAAATATACATGCTCCAAAACACTGCAGCACTAAGGCCTCTTCATGAGTGCTAGGTCCCATGGCTTCTTCTATACTGCCTCCACGCTTGCCATAATTTATGGAATTTGGCATGTTGTCTGGAGGCCCACCTAGCCAGTTCCTCTAATCTACATAGTTGATCGAGTTTGCTATACCATTGGTCCATTGTTGGCAGATCTTTACTGAGCCACTTCAGGGGGATGTGCTGCCTGTACTAGTAGAGTATAGAGGCTACAAATCATTTGGTAGCCATAAAAGAACTGATTCCGTTGACAATCTCATTGATCCTGTTCTCTATCTGTTGCCAATACAACTGAATAAGTGGGCAATAAGTGCCCTTATTAACTAATAGCACTTCGCTCGACGATGCCATTACCTGTAGTCCGCACAGACGCAGACTAAAGCGTGTAGTGCACACGTGCGGGATTTCAAACAGGCTTAGGGATTACGTCAGCGCGCCGGCTCTTGAATATATTATATTAGAGGCGGCGCTGGACTCAGGAAGGCAGCGCTGGGCACAGGACCGAGGGCTGCGGCTGGGCTTCAAGTTAGGAAAGGACATCCCCTTGGGCACCTTATGTAAGTCATTAGCATATCACTAAAATCAATTTTATAAAGAAATAAATCAAGACTATTAGTTAATAAGGGCATCATTAAATAGAGCTCAGGGAGACCTACAAGTAGCTATGTTTTACTGTAGGGGGTAAAATGTGGTGACAGAATCCCTTTAAATGAATGTTCCTGCGTTTGAATGCATCTAGAGAAACCATGGGACCTAAGGTGAATGGTAACAATCTCAGGTTCAGTGAAAGGGTGTGGTAAAGAAGGAAATCCATCTAGGGTGTTGGGCCCGGGCTTTATTGATTTATCTCGCCAAGTGGGGTCCTCTGAATCTTTCTTTGCCAAGAAAAGGTCAATGAGGGAACGGGAGAGTTCCTGTTTCTCTAGATAAATCCCAGATGGGAGTGTTGTAGAACAATAAGCTGAAATACTCTCCTCTGTTCCTATTCCCGTTAAAAGCTCTCCAACTTACTTGCCCTTTAGTCTAGCCCAGAAACTCGGAGCATGAGTACGAGAAGGGAGAACAAAGTATAGAAGCAAATAAGCAGGAAGGGACAGAGGGAGTTTGGACAGCACAGGGGGACTGTTATTGAGGTATTTAAAATTGTTATATACTCCTTTAGTTAGGCCTGTTAATGTAGTCTTGGGCTCTGCCAAGGCCCACAGACTATCAATTTGTTGGCCATTTAGTGCGGCACACTGAATGTCTGCCCCAACACCTCGCAACCAGTGACACAAAAGGAGAGCCAAGTTTCAGCTGAATTGCTCTATAATTAATAGACACAAGGTTTTTTTAAGAAGTAAAAGCAAACTATGCAAAGATAGTGCAAAGAATACAGCATTTTCATGTAAATGTACAAATATGTTAACATATCACACAGCAGAAAACATTAACCATTCATCCACTAGTAGAGAGACACTATAAAGTGGCATTTAACAACTACTGTATATGATAAAACTGTGACATATCAGTATGTATGCAGACTGGCCTTTCCTGGCTCATCTTATTTGGACAACATGTAGATGTGTAGAGAGTGCATTAAACAGAAAACATTTTGCTTCCTATTTGGAAGAGGTGGCTGTGTTTCAGCTGTAGACTTGTGCTAGATAAGAAAAGGCCCAGAGACTGTAGCATGTGCAGATAGCATTACATGGATCAGTGGTGACTAGTCTTGTGAGCATATGTACCACTTTGGATAAAGTAGTTTCATGTCATATCACATTACCGCAATAACACAAACAAATTCTTAATGTTATTTCAAATAAGTTCAGTAGAAATTGGACGAGTTTCTTTATATAGGGTGGCCCATGAAAAAGTAGCCGCCCTCCAATATCTCCAAATCAAGCTGCCAAATAGTAAATCTGTCCTAGTTGTCCATTTAAACCAATCAGAGCTCAGCTTTCATTTTTTTGGAAATGAACTAAGCTTGGTATGGGCAACTAAGACTGATGTATTATTCTGTTTGATAAAAGTCGCCGTGTCAGAAAGATGGTGTACTTCCTGGAACAGCAAATATTGATTGTGGAAGGTTATGTGCGAAGCAGATCGATTAAGGAAATGCAAGAGACCTTTCTGACCAGTACCCAGGAACAAACCACCAACTAAACATTGTATTCAGAGTCTGGTCCAGAAATGTGATCAAATTGGCTTTGTTGCAAACATTAAAAAACCGAGGCCTCCATCGATTAGGACGGCTGAAGTTGTGCATGAAAATCAGCAGCAGATTGCAAGTAGCCCCCAAAGATCATCTTGAAGACTGTCTCAGCAAGTTAACTGTGTAAAGTGAAATGGCCGGCACTGCTCTGTGGAGTTGCTCGGCGGTGCACGTGTCAACGGGCAGGCATCCCAATGTTACAGCTGTAAAGGAAGGACCGGCACTCGCACTGGTTTCTTTATGCAGAATTTAATTTCAGTCACTTATTCATTCATAGTGACGCGGCGTTTCAGCACTAACATGTGCTTTCATCAGACTATACAAACTTATCCTCAAGACATGTCTTAAATAACAGAAAAAAGAAAAAAATAGAGGAACTGACGTCATACCACTGGCTCCTCCCCCTTGACAAGATACAAGGATGGATAAGAAAGCTCCATGTGTCTCCATTTTTAACAATGAGAGGAGTCCCATGATTAATTCCGCTGGAAAATAAAACAAAAATTTTTTTGTATAAAACATCATATCAAACCACTTATATTGTACTCTCGGTTCAAGCCTTTTGGATCCATCGTTTGTAAACGATGGATCCAATATGCTTCTTTTTGCAGGAGTAATTTATTTCGATCACCACCACGGCGAGGTAATGGTACACCCTCAATCACCTGGTAACGTAATTGTGCTATTGTGTGTTTCTTCTCATGGAAATGATAAGGTATAGGGAGCAATAAATTACCCTTCCTGATGGTGGACTTGTGTTTGCTCAACCTGTCTTTGATCCTCATAGAGGTTTCCCCCACGTATAATAGTCCACAGGGACATTTTAAAATGTATACGACGAATCTGCTGTCGCACGTGAACACACCTCTTATGGGAATTCTCTCCCCAGAATGTGGGTGTGAGAGATAAGACCCCTTGATCACGCTTGAGCAATTCACACAATTCAGACAAGGGAATGTACCCTGTCTGGGAGAAGATAACACGCTCTGTCTCAAATCTCGCTTATTGCTACCAATGTCGGCTCTGACTATTTTATCCTTGATATTATCAGCCCTTTTAAAACACATCATGGGGGGTCTTTGAAATTCCTCAATCTGAGGATATGATTTTGAGATAGTATGCCAATGCTTATTGACAATGCCTCTTAGTTGTTGGGTCAATGGGTGATATTTGACCACCAGTGGGATGCGTGATTGCTTCACTGTCTTGGTTTTTTCAGGAATGTCTACCTTCTTTCTCTGTTCTTGTAGGAGTGGCCTAGGATAACCTCTGGCTAAAATTTTTTTCTCCATTTCTTCTAGCCTAGTTTTACGGACTTCAGTATTGCTAACAATTTTCCTGACCCGCTGAAATTGTGAAAAGGGAATCGATTTCTTTGTAGAGACCGGATGACTGCTGGAGAACGCAAGTAAGCTATTGCGATCCGTCTCTTTTGTAAACAGATCAGTATATAGTCGACCCTCTTTCCCCTTCAGGACCCATGTGTCTAGAAAAGAAATTTTATCCAAGAGTACAATATATTTAACCGAGAGTACAATATAAGTGGTTTGATATGATGTTTTATACAAAAAATTTTTTGTTTTATTTTCCAGCGGAATTAATCATGGGACTCCTCTCATTGTTAAAAATGGAGACACATGGAGCTTTCTTATCCATCCTTGTATCTTGTCAAGGGGGAGGAGCCAGTGGTATGACGTCAGTTCCTCTATTGTTTTTTTTTTTTTTTTTTTTTTTTTCTTTTTTCTGTTATTTAAGACATGTCTTGAGGATAAGTTTGTATAGTCTGATGAAAGCACATGTTAGTGCTGAAACGCCGCGTCACTATGAATGAATAAGTGACTGAAATTAAATTCTGCATAAAGAAACCAGTGCGAGTGCCGGTCCTTCCTTTACAGCTGTAACATTGGGATGCCTGCCCGTTGACACGTGCACCGCCGAGCAACTCCACAGAGCAGTGCCGGCCATTTCACTTTACACAGTTATCTGGCTTTTTGGACACGTGCACGCTCAATTTCTATATCCTCAAATGAATACCTTTGCGTATACAGATGATGAGGCAAGAGATATCGTGGCACAGATTACTGCTTCATCTGACTTCCTGAAGATTTCTCCAGGTGAATTACGGAGCAGGAGCTTGACAAAAGAAGCAAAACATCTTGTGTCATTGGAACTACACGCAGCTACCTTAGCTGAATACCATCGTACCCAGAAAATACCGCGGGGTCTGAGAGTTAACCTCAGACCAACGTTCTTCTGCAACAACATTGAATATTGTACGCGGTTTGCGAACATTTTAAATAAATGCTCGCTGGATATAATAGTGTTAACTATTGAATACCTCACCACAGCGATCAAGGAGTGCAGTGCAAATATTGCGGCAACAAAAGAGCAGCTGAGAGACTGTCTGAAGCCGGAGGATCTGACATCTCTCCAGGAGCAACTGGACAAACAATGCAGCGACCTCAAAAGCAAGATAGAGGCAACAAAGAGATCCAAATACCTGAGGGACACGGAAGACTACAGCATGCACCGGGTCTACAGATGGCAGGATGCCTCAGGCGCAGCGATTCAATCGTCATACAGAAGAGAGCGCAGGACCGGTTCAGGATCATCTGGTTCTGGGAGCGACATTACAAGTGGAATTCAAGGGCCTTTTTTAGCCAAGCGACGAGGAACAAGAAAGCCAATACCAGGAGAGCCGGGCGCCACCACGCACGAGGCAGAAGCTCCAAGGAAGACACGCTCACAGGTACGCAACAGAACTTAATATTGAACCTATCTTCTAAGAATTTAACTCCTGTGCAAATGAACCTGTTAGCGAAAGGCCTGTCTTTCAGTCCCACAGGGACTTTGGACACATTCACTCTGGACATGGACTTGCAACGCTTTTATCGCAATATGCGACTTAAAGCCCATTTCCATAAGGAGAAGGAGGACACTGACCAGTATGTCTCCACAGACTGTAGTTCACTAACAGCTAAACAATTTAATCTTAAGATTAAGAGTAATTTTATGCCTCCCAAAACACACCACCCAGTGGAGACCTTCATTCACCTGGTACAAAAAGATGTGGATACACTATTGTTACAGTTTAGACAAGGGGGCTTTAAAATTAGAAACAACTTAAATAGAGAGGAAACATCTGCACTCAAACACATGTTGGATGACAATTCTCTTATCTTTAAGCCCGCTGATAAAGGGGGTGCCCTAGTTGTACTAGATAAGGAATACTATATAACAGAAATCCTGAGTCAATTGAGAGATATCAACACATATCAAAAAATAGACACTGATCCGGTTTTTCGTATTAAAGGTCTCATTCAGAATGTTGCTGATAGGGCCAAAGAGGATGGAGTCATCGATGCCAAATTAGGAGAATTCCTGATTAATCAGTACCCAATCACTCCGGTGTTTTACACCTTACCCAAAGTACATAAATCTATGACCACTCCCCCAGGGCGACCCATTGTGGCGTCGACTGACTCCATCCTCTCTCGTCCAGCAATCTTTCTAGAAAAAGTGTTGACCCCTTTGACTCAAATGTCATCATCATATATACGTGATACAGGTCATTTTTTATCTGAGATTCACCGTTTGACAGTAGATGGGGACTGCATATTAGTCACATTTGACGTATGCAGTCTCTACACTTCCATAACGCACGAAAAGGGACTTGCAGCCGTTGCAGAACTGTTAGATGTTAGCACATATGTAAAAAAAGAAAAATATTTTTTTCTATCACTTTTGAATATAGTGCTTGAACAGAACTACTTTCTATTCCAAGATTCTTTTTACCAACAGCGCCGCGGGACCGCGATGGGATCGAATGTCGCGCCGCCGTACGCAAACAGCTATATGTCATATTTTGAGAGTCATTTCGTTTATCCTGACCCACTGTACACACAGCATTGTATCTTTTGGCGCCGTTTCATCGACGACATTTTTTGCGTATGGCGGGGTGACATTCGATCCCTCACGGAGTTTGCCATGCACCTGAATTCAATCTGGACGGAGTTACAATTTGTCATGCATCAAGACATGGATAAAATTTCTTTTCTAGACACATGGGTCCTGAAGGGGAAAGAGGGTCGACTATATACTGATCTGTTTACAAAAGAGACGGATCGCAATAGCTTACTTGCGTTCTCCAGCAGTCATCCGGTCTCTACAAAGAAATCGATTCCCTTTTCACAATTTCAGCGGGTCAGGAAAATTGTTAGCAATACTGAAGTCCGTGAAACTAGGCTAGAAGAAATGGAGAAAAAATTTTTAGCCAGAGGTTATCCTAGGCCACTCCTACAAGAACAGAGAAAGAAGGTAGACATTCCTGAAAAAACCAAGACAGTGAAGCAATCACGCATCCCACTGGTGGTCAAATATCACCCATTGACCCAACAACTAAGAGGCATTGTCAATAAGCATTGGCATACTATCTCAAAATCATATCCTCAGATTGAGGAATTTCAAAGACCCCCCATGATGTGTTTTAAAAGGGCTGATAATATCAAGGATAAAATAGTCAGAGCCGACATTGGTAGCAATAAGCGAGATTTGAGACAGAGCGTGTTATCTTCTCCCAGACAGGGTACATTCCCTTGTCTGAATTGTGTGAATTGCTCAAGCGTGATCAAGGGGTCTTATCTCTCACACCCACATTCTGGGGAGAGAATTCCCATAAGAGGTGTGTTCACGTGCGACAGCAGATTCGTCGTATACATTTTAAAATGTCCCTGTGGACTATTATACGTGGGGGAAACCTCTATGAGGATCAAAGACAGGTTGAGCAAACACAAGTCCACCATCAGGAAGGGTAATTTATTGCTCCCTATACCTTATCATTTCCATGAGAAGAAACACACAATAGCACAATTACGTTACCAGGTGATTGAGGGTGTACCATTACCTCGCCGTGGTGGTGATCGAAATAAATTACTCCTGCAAAAAGAAGCATATTGGATCCATCGTTTACAAACGATGGATCCAAAAGGCTTGAACCGAGAGTACAATATAAGTGGTTTGATATGATGTTTTATACAAAAAAATTTTTGTTTTATTTTCCAGCGGAATTAATCATGGGACTCCTCTCATTGTTAAAAATGGAGACACATGGAGCTTTCTTATCCATCCTTGTATCTTGTCAAGGGGGAGGAGCCAGTGGTATGACGTCAGTTCCTCTATTTTTTTCTTTTTTCTGTTATTTAAGACATGTCTTGAGGATAAGTTTGTATAGTCTGATGAAAGCACATGTTAGTGCTGAAACGCCGCGTCACTATGAATGAATAAGTGACTGAAATTAAATTCTGCATAAAGAAACCAGTGCGAGTGCCGGTCCTTCCTTTACAGCTGTCTCAGCAAGTTGTCAGTGACTGCTGAAATCACTGAGCCTTAAACCATACCGAACAACGTGTGTGCAGGAACTGAAAGAGTCTGACGAGGCTAAATGTGTAAATTGGATTGCTGATGGACATTTGGACCCATTGCTGCACTTCATGACGGACGAAGCTTGGTTTCATTTATCAGGTTATGTAAATTCCCAGAATACAAGGTACTGTTCCTCAGAAAATCCTCATATGACTCCGCATCACAACCAGAAAATTACAGTTTGGTGCGCAGTGTCAGGAGCACGAGTAGTGGGTGTGACGGTCACGTACACTACACACAGGGGGGGAAGATAGTGACCACTGCGCTCCACCCTAACCCCTGACCCTGCCTACTTGCCTCGCAAGTCCTAATGACAGGGGACAACTAGACGGCAGTCCCTAACTTAGGATACGTGCTGGGAAGATAGACAAGACAAATAACGGAACGTGAACAGACCGGGTCAATACCTAGAGAGCTACGCAGTACTAAGGAATGAGCAGAGAATAGTCAGGAAAAGCCGAGGTCAAATACCAGGAGAGAAACAAAGTACAACAGGAGTCCGCAAAGAATCGTCAGGTGGAAGCCGGGGTTAGGATACCAGGAGAGACGCGCAGTACAGGAGGAGCAGGCAAAGGCTCGTCAGGGAACAGGGTCAGGTAGTATTCAGTAGTCCAACAAAATGCCAGGCACCTAGAATTAATAGGCAACCTGTGGCCAGCAGGCTGCCTGTATTTATAGTGGGGAGTGAGGGTCATGTGACGTGGCCAGCGTCACATGACCGACAGACCGACCAGTCGAGCACCGAGTGATCAGCTCGGCGCCTAAGGCAGACCTAGGAGCAGGGAGTCTCCCAGCTAGCAAAGCTGCCCTGGGAACGAGGTCAAACACAGATCCTCGCTCCCAAAGCTAAGCAGCAGTTCTGCGGCTGATGGGAGACCGAGTGTGCCTTTGGCACCCCGTTACAGTGGGCAATTTTACCTGGACATCTTTGAACAGTTTTACAACCAACTAACACCAGAAGAAAAAATATCCTGCTTCTTCCAACAAGATGGGGCGGCATGTTGCACCTCAGGGACCTCACTGGCACAGGTTCATGAACTGTTTACGGAAAAATGAACTGTGATCAAGGGGTTATGGCCACCACGTTCCCCAGACTTTCCACATGCAATATGTATCTTTGGGGAAATTTAAAACAGAAAACAATCGACATCCCCTGGATGAACTCAAGGAAAACATCACAAACACCATCTGCAGCATCACTGCTGAAGAGCTGCAACCAATATCAGCCAACATAATCCCACGTGCCCAAAGATGCAGAGACCTGAACGTGGACCACTTTCAGCATCTTTTTTGACTTGTGGGTAATTAGAAAAAACAATCCACTTGCTTGTTCATCTTGTCATGCTATCGCTGGCAGTGGGCTACTTTTTCATGGGCCACCCTGTAGATCTCAGCTAATATTATGTTCTGCCTCAGATTTGTTGGTTTCCATGCCAAGCGATGTTGGCAGAAGTGCAAACCATGAATCTTACTACCAAATGTGACTTGCTAATTTAATAAAATATATTAAATAAAAAGCATGATGTACTCAATAGGATTTTTTTTTACCATTTACTGGCTCTAAGCCTCTAATCAGTGCCATGATCCATAGAAAATGTAATATGTAATACTCTCAGACCTAGTAATGTGCAGAGATAAAACCCGCCAGACAGAGATACACCGCCAGATCATCATTAACAAGTATTACTAGTAAAGCTGGTTACTGCTGATCCGTTCAATTGTCGGCCCGTTTAAAGGGCCCTTAACGCTGGTTAGCAATGATTTATTCAATTGTCTGCCCATGTAAAGGGCCCTATAGTGAGACAATTGGGGGTTGGTTGCAATGAGAATGCACAATACAGTGTCGAAATCCCATAGCAAATGGGAAGTTCAGAAACACTAGGAGACATGCAGTATCTGAGTAATAAGAAAGAATGGTAAGGAACACTCTTGGTCTGAAATCACAGATTAAAGGGCCAAGGATCAAAATGTCAACCTAGATAAACAAATTACAAAATATGGGATCAGATTTTGCCAGTTTTATGGATGTCAGGTCTAGCCTCTCTTTAATTGACAGGTAAGAATTTTGTCATATCCACTCCACCACTTCTTATTTTTTCTGTTTATTTCACCCCCTTTTCTTTCTGCCTTTTCCCTATCTCTGCCTTCTAGTTCTTTCAACTATGGGGGGAATTTATTATGAGGGGACATTTTGAAGTCAGTTTTGCATGAGTCTGATTTGCTATAAATAGGGCCAAATGTATGAAATGCTGCACAATGTTTAATACGTTTATTTGGTGCACCTTTAAAGGGGTTGTCCAGGTTCAGAGTTGAACCCGGACATATCCCCATTTTAACTCAGGCTGACTTGCGCATCGGAGCAGTTCATGCAGTAAAAAGGCATTTTCTGGAGTTCCGGTGACAAACCGGGCTCTCCATGGGGCTGCCAGGCGGAGGCTTCCGCCCAGCAGTGAGCCCGGTGACATCACCGGAACTGATGGGCGAGCTTTAGCTAAAGCCCGCCCATCAGAGCCGGTGACATCACCGAACACACTGCTGGGAGCAGTGGCGTAGCTAGAAATGACTGGGCCCCACAGCAAATTTTTTAATGGGGCCCCCCTCCCCCAGTAATTTTTTTGCAACCCCTTTCTTTCATGCCGCCCCCATTCCTTTGGCTAGTAAATTTCGCTCTCTCAGACCAGGGAAGGCAGCTCGTCCATCAGTTTTATACACTGTCTATACTGTCACTGTATATAATTTCATTGTGTAATACTGTTGGGGGGGCCCTGATAAAATCATTTAGTCCTCCTCTTCCTGGATGGGCCCCTTCTGGGTCAGGGCCCCAAAGCAGCCACTTCCCCTGCTTCCCCTATAGCTACACCCCTGGCTGGGAGGAAGCCTCCGCCCGGCAGTGTGTTATAGTAAATTAAAGAGCCCTTGCCCAGCGCACGACAAAGGAGAGCATCGGAGCATGAAATGCAGGGGGGGCTGCCTGGGTGAAATTATGGGTATGTTCAAGTTCAGCTCTGAACCCAGACAACCCCTTTAAGTTTTAAAGTTTTTGGGGGGATTTTGGCCCTCTTCAATAGCCCTGTAGTTTGTGATAGATAATGAAGAAATCATACTCATCTGCTCCCCACCACTTTATTCCAATTCTTTGGCTTTCTTTGGGGATTTTCCAGTCCCCAGCTTGTTTACTTCCAGGGATCACAGTCCCACTGTAGCCAATGACTAGCCTTAGCAGTAATATGCACCCAAGCGGCCCGTGACCCAGCAGTGACATCGCTGAGGCTATTCAGTGGCTGCAGCAGTGCATTTGACCTCATCCACTATTAGTAAATCAGTCTTCATTATCCATAGCAAACCAATGATATGAGTGAAAGGTGGCAGGAATCACACTATAAGCTTATCCATTCAGCAATATACAGTTGCAAGAAAAAGTATGGATTTCTGCACAAATTGGTCATAAAATGTGATCTGATCTTCATCTAAGTCACAACAATAGACAATCACAGTCTGCTTAAACTAATAACACACAAATTATTAAATGTTACCATGTTTTTATTGAACACACCATGTAAACATTAACAGTGCAGGTGGAAAAAGTATGTGAACCTTTGGATTAAATAACTGGTTGAACCTCCTTTGGAAGCAATAACTTCAACCAAACGTTTCCTGTAGTTGCAGATCAGACGTGCACAACGGTCAGGAGTACGTTTCCAACTGATTCAGTTCAGCAATAGTCTTGGGGTGTCTGGTGTGAATCGCTTTCTTGAGGTCATGCCACAGCATCTCAATTGGGTTGAGGTCAGGACTCTGACTGGGCCACTCCAGAAGGTGTATTTTCTTCTGTTTAAGCCATTCTGTTGTTGATTTACTTCTTGTCACGGCTGAGGATGGGGAAAACCCTCAGCCGTGCGATGCCCAAAGATGTTAAGCGCTGCTCGGCCAGGACGAGAGAATTAGGGAGCAGGTCACCTCCTAGAACAATCCGTCCCTAACTCCTAGCTGCATGGGCCGACCTTGAAGGTAGGAGGGCCCATGCTCAGGAACCTCGGATCCCTACTCACCCTCCGACCGGTCCCTGAACTAGGAGTGGGAGTAAGATGACCTGTTCCTTTTGGACGCGGAGGAACAGGAGTCTCACTGGCCAAGCTGCAGGAATGGGGAACAAATACAGGCCTATGGATATGGCAGGTGCTGCACTGGTTCCAGCCACCTGCCACAGCCTTGCTGACTGGATCCGTGTGCAGGCAAGCTGAATTCCACAACAATACAAATAGAACTCAGCACACACACATCCACACACAGGAACCCAGATCCATAGCTGCACAGAATAATAAAGGAAAACATCAACTTAAACATCACACATAAACTTAAACTTATGACCACAAGGGTGGCCCCCACTGGCAGGTGATATAACACAGGAGGCTACTCCAGCTAGTCATCGCTGAAGTACCCCCCAGACTGGAGATTAACACTGAGGCTTTATAGGGCCAAGTAGTCACACCCACACAGACACACCCAGTGTTCACACACACAGAAGGGAATGAACCCTTCCAACACCAGGAAGTGTAGTGAGACCACATAAAAGGAAATACACACAAATACTCACTGCAGCTGTTACCGATGACAACGACATATGTGGCAAATGTGTCCTGGGAGCCGGCCAAAAGGCCGAGACACTGCCACCACATGTACAACAAACCAAACGTTGCCACGGGCAGCTACAGTGAAAGGAAAATGTCAGAGTGCACACCAAACATAAAGCACCAGACATTCAGAGTGCATACATACACCCACACAACTCCAAGTCAACCGCACACATACCTGTTGTCCGCGGCAACCGCACTTGAGGCTGACAGCAAAGTGCCCCCAGCTGCGGTTGACACAACAAACCAAACCGCGGGCAACTGTAGGAAATGGCCGGACTGGAAGGGGGGAGAAAGGGGGGCCCCTAAGGGTAGGCCCACATGACGGGGGGTTTGGTTAGGGAGCCCAGGGAGATTAGGATTGGGGTAGCAGGGGGTGGGGTGGATGCAGGGGGGGTCGTATTGGTGGGTTTGAGCAGGAGGGGAGGGGCGTAGGGGTTAA